>NW_012192587.1:368831-378392 GCF_000956335.1 Plasmodium fragile | reverse complement strand
TTTTTTTTTTTTTTTCAGTTCGGTCGTATGAATATATATTAAAATAACACGTGTACCTTGACCTTACTCCTTCCGTATTTTTCCTTACAGGTATGTATTATTACATTCCCTGTTGGGGCATTCTTCATGACATACATTACCGTGCACACTGCCGCCCATGTTGCTGCCCATTTTCCGCCCTTTCGCAGCAAATTATAAACTAAAAACATATCAACAAATAACACAAAAAAAAAGAAAAAGAGAATAGAGAACCCCACATACATAAACACATACGCGCTTGAATCAGCCATATTACGAAAATTACGAATGTATAAAAATTCACTTTTCCTATTTTAAACCACTCAAATAGCTAACAAAAAACGGACCACATTTATTGATGTAACATTCAAAATGAGCGAAAACGAGTAAGTTTCATGATAAGCCAAAACGTCCAAATGGCTGAGAGCGACGAGTTTACGTCTCTGAGCAAGGAGTCATAAGTGCATAAAAATGTGCATATGAAAAAAATGCACAAATGTTAGGGTACACCTTGTTCACTCATCTATGTTAGTTGCACCTCCACTTCCGTTTTAAAAGTATTCTCCATTAGTTTTGTGTGTGAATGGGTAAAATATGTACACTGTGCTTTTCTGACATGCATGTGGCCCCTTTTTGTGTGTGTGCATTTTTGAGGCATTAGTTTGGTGGTGAGGAAAAGGATGTTCCTTGTACGAAGCTTCTCATCCCACTCTACTTGAACAACACCTTAAGAGACGTTACTTCGTAAGAAGGCGCACGTCTTCACAGTGGTGTCCCTGTACAGTGGTTCTTCTCCACAATGATGTTACTTATCCACCCACCCGCACAACACCCTCTTTTGCAGCCTCCTCTTCCGCATCAGCCAAATAACGACCTACGTGAGCAAGTGGATAATCAAGGCCAAAGTGGTGAACAAGACGAAGCTGTCCACCTTCAAAAGCAACATCAACTTCTTCAGCATAGATGTGACGGATGTGCACGGGGACTCCATCTCGTGCAAATTCTGGGGGAGCGCGGCAGACAAGTGGTTCAACAGCATCGAACTGAAAAAAGTGTACATATTTTCCAAGGGTAGGGTTTCCATCGCTAACCCTAAGTACAACACGGTAAAGCACAAGTACGAACTAACGTTTAACGAGGATAGCGAAATTCATGAAGTGAAAGATGATGGAGAAATAAAAATACAGAAAAAAATTTCGCTAGTCAATTTAAGGGACATAAAAATAGCAACAAAGGAAACCCCATTCACAGCAGATTTGATAGGTATAGTTAAGCACATTGGCGCCATAAACAATTTGAAGACAAAGCATGGAAATGAAATAATGAAGCAAAATATCATCATCGTTGACGACACAAAACACTCCTTCGAAATAGCTTTCTGGGACAGCAACGTAAATTTAATCAGAGATGAAATAAAGGAAAACGAAATTTATGTCTTTACCAACATAAGTATACGAAATTGGAATGACATTAAAAATGGAACCTTTGGCGTGACCAGTTCGATCGAGAAAATAGAAAACCTAAATGAAGACTTAAAAGCTAAATGTACAATGATATCAGAATGGTATAATACAAATGGAAAATATGAGCAATTCACTAACATGAGGAATATCTTATCCAATGACGTCAGCCAAATTCCTGAAAAGCATTACGCCTTAAGTGATGTAAATGATGTTTTAGCAAAAATTTCTGGTACTTACACACTGGTAGGAAGAATTAAAAGAATATATTGGAAGGGTAAAGAAAATGAGCATCGATTTTACTATCCTGCTTGCGCCAAATGTAAAAAAAAATTATTGTCAAGTACACCAGACAATGCGGCAGATAATGATTATGAAACAAATCCAAATGATGAAGAAAATATTGTCTATTCATGTATGAATTGTGATGAAAGTAATGTTAAGCCTTATTATAACTACACCTTTAATTTCCTGTTCATGGATTTTTCCGGATCTATAAACTTAAGGGCTTTCTCCGATGAAGGGTATAATTTATTGGGAAAAAAAGCAGAAGAGTTAAAAAACCTAGATGAAGATAACCTAAATTATCTCTTCAATTACGATTTCTTATATAAAGAATACAAAGTGGTTGTTAGGGTTAACCAGAAAATGTACAACGGCGTAGAACGCGTGAACTTTACCGCAATGAGAATTTTCCCGCAAAAACATTCAGATATTTCCTATTTGCTAAACGAAATTCAGCTACTCATTTCGAAGGATAATACGCCTAATAAAAATAAGAGGGCCCTAAATGACGATTTCCATGATACGAAGAAGCAAAAAGTATGATTGCTGCGATGTAATTGCAGGTAGGGGGGGACAAAAAGGGCACACCAAGAGGGAGTTCCTTTTCTGAGGGGTGCACAGCGGTAGGCCCCGCAGTGCTCCAGAACAGGCAAGCCACCAAGCCAGAAAAATATACGACCACGCCCCCCCTAGTTACCAACCGCACATGCAGGAACACTACCCGTGTCTACTTTTTTTTATAGCCACTTTTACACCTTTCCTAAGTGTGCCCCCTATGCGTATTTATAATTATTACCCCATTTGAATTTTAAAAAATAAAAAACTTTTCTCCTTTGCTATACCAAAGTGATGACCCCTTCTTTTCAAATAAAAAGGTACAATTTTTTTTTATTTTTTACGCCTTTTTATTCACATCGAAGTATTTCGTGTAAGTCCCTCGTACAAGCCGTAATCACTTTTTTTTAAAGTTATAAATTGATAAAATAAAGAAAAAAAAAAAAAAAAAAAAAAAAAGGTGCGGTGGGTATAAACGACAGGGTAACTAACGTCAAAGCTGTTTTTTTAAATTAATTATGTATACTAGGTAAACGGTAAGTTGCCACGGTTTTGCGCAGGGAGCATCTTGCTCATCGGTTTGGTTCTTCATCACCCACGGATGCTCAATGCATGACGGTGCGCGTTTTATAGGTACCACGCATTTTAATTAGACTGTTCGCCAGATCGTAGTTGCCGGAAATCTGCTCATATGTCCCGCAGAAGGCTACAAAAAAAAAAAAAAAACAGGGGGAAAGAACGGGTTAATGTGATATAGTTCATGCTATTCATGTGCATTTACACACACGTATACACATTTGCGCGCAGCCTCGTGCGTGCCTCCGATGCGCCCTACAATTTCAAAGACAAGGAGGAGAGGATCACAATGATAGAGCTGCAAAACATCAAAAAGGTAAACAGAAAAGGCGAAAAGACGTAGTTGAGGGCGTAGAACGACCCACTTGCCAAGAGAATAAAAAAGACGTTGATGAGGAAGGAAAACAAAAAGTTGAATTTGATCACTATCAAGGTTTTTCTGCTTATTTCAAACAACTTCTTTATGACGCTTATGTCGTTGTCGACGATGCATGCGTCGGCGCTGTCCATGACCACGTTCGATCTCGTGCTCAGGGATAGCCCTAGGTCCGCGCTCTTCAGAGCAAAGCAGTCGTTTATTCCGTCTCCGATCATGCAAACTTTTCCTACAAAGGTGAGTGGAATGGTGTGGGGTAAAATGTGTACCCATGAGCACAGGGAGGGGAACAAATGGTGGTTATAACGAACACAATGAACATCGCTGGTGTAGACATCCCAAAAAGGGATATGTTCTGTGCAGGCCTCCACCACACACACTGCTCTTTTTCACACTTACCACTATCGAGTGCCTGTATCTTCTTCACAAAGTGGACCTTCTCCATAGGCAACGTATTCGAGGATACATTCTTTTTTGATATTCCCAAAATTTTGGAAATGTAAAGAGCGTTCACATAATTATCACCAGTACAGACGTACACTTTTTTGCGTTCCCTCTTCAGGTATCTAATCAAATCAAAAACTTCCGGTTTTATGTCATCAACGAGGGTAAAAAACCCGACGATTATTCCTTCTATACACATAAAAATAATATTATTACTTTCGTTTTTTTTGCTATTGGAATAATTGTACAGGTACTGATAAGTCTTGTGTACTTTACAATCACAGGAGTACAGATGGGCCTCTAAATTCTTGATATTCAATTTTTCATCAACACTCTCTGCTGCCTGTCGACAATGTGTGTTTTTATACTTTGTATAGCAGTAGTACAGAGTGCCAATGCTAACCGATAGGTCTTTTACTACTCCAGTAATTCCCTGACTTTTCTCATTCTTCAAATTTTGCACTTCAAATGTTTCATTAATGCAAAAATTAGAGTTTATAAAGGAATTTATTGATGTCGCGTATAAATGGTTACTATACTTTTCCAAATTTGCACTTAAACTTAAAAACAGGTATAACCAGTTGGTAATATTCTGACTCAAATTGTTTTCACTATCAAATGGGTCATCAACATTTTGTTTGAGCTCAACACCGTATGGCAGTTTTCCATCTTGATGTGTACCAGTAATGCTAGTGCCATTATTATCGCTACTCGTTTCACTCGTATAAGAATCGTCATGTGAAGACATGGACACGTCCGGATTGTTTATAAAATACTCCTTCAGGGAATTATCTCCTATCTGGTTATATTTATTTTTCTTCCTTTTATCATTTATAAATGTCATTAGGCGATTGAAGATGGATTTTTTTCCACTGCAGGGGATATCCGTATCGTCGGAACCCCTCATACTGTTTCTGTCCTCTCTCCTCATCACCGATTTTTTTATTTCAATTTTGTAATAGTCCTTTTGGGTCGTGAAGGCATAGAAGGTGACATCTTTCCCTGAGCAGTGAATGCTTTCTATAAAATTTAAGGTCTTATTATTAGCACTATAATTTGTGTCATTTTCTTGCCAGTTATTCTTGTGCTCTTCAGGGAAACTGCCTCCGTTTGGCGCACAGCTGTCCTCCTTTATACCCACTTGGTTTCCCTGTTTGTTCTTACTCGGGATATCCCCCACATAGGCACCGGAGTCGTGCGAAAAGCCTCCTTTATTTTTTGCCCTCTTGTCCACATTCTCAACATGTTCCCCTCCATCGGAACTATCACATAAACGACTGTACACATTCACTCCACTGATGTCACCCCCAGTGGCTTCACTTTTCTGTGCTTCTCTATTCTTCTCTTCACTCGCGTTCAAATGCAAATTGGTAACATGGCGGTCATCGCTAGAGGGGTAATCCAACCCACTGCCCATATGATCTTGCCCAAATTTTACAACAAGCTTGTTCTTCGATACACTTTTCAACAACTGGTATATGAAGAGGTCTAAATTGGAAGAAACGTACACTTTATTGACCACTGGCTTCCCAACTGTTAGTGTACCCGTCTTGTCAAAAATGAAATGATTACATTCGAGGAATATTTCAAAGATGTTTATATTTTTTAATATAATTCCAAGGCTGCTACATATGTAAGAGCTGATGGCAATGGACAGAGGACTCGCTAACCCAACGGCACACGGACAAGCCACACATAAAATTGATAAGGAAAAATGTATGGAGAAAAATACACACGATAAAAATCTGTTTAGCTTAAAATAATTATCCCTCCTTATATTTACATAATCAAAATAGGTTAGGAAAAACCAAATGAAAAATACGACAATGCATAACCCCAAAATGAATGGAATAAATATACTGGCTATTTTATCTGCATATAATTGTAAATTCGTTTTTTTGCAATTCACTTCGTCTAATGTTTTCTTAACATATTCAATATAATTCCCCTTTGAAATGTCATCAATAAAAAGAATTATGATCCCCTGTACACATTTAGACCCTGCATATATTTTGTCTCCTTTAAATTTGGTAATGGGTTTTTTCTCCCCACTTATCATACTTTCGTCCACATACGAGATATCATCGTTTATCTTGATCCCATCAATTAGTAACGTGGCCCCTTCGTAGAAAACCAAAATGTCATGCTTTTGGATAAATTGGACTGGGTAACTATTTATCATAAAATCGTTTATATTAATCTTTTTGTCTTCACAAAATAATTTATTTATATCTATTCCTTTTCGTTCTTGGACAGGGAGGGTGTGCCTGTTCCAAGGGGAATCATCTCCACCTCTTCCTTCCTCTACCTTAAACTCTCTACTCGAACACTGAGAACTATTCTTGCAAAGGTCAGACCGTGCACTGCTTCCAACCAGAGACATAGCGCCATTACTAATGGGGGACACATTTCGATTGCCACTCAAGTTGCAATGATTATGAGGGGCCCCATTGTCTTTCCCATTTTGCGAACTCGTAATAGTACAATTACTTAGCTGCTTCATTAATTGAGTATCTTCCGATTTGTCATTCTTCTCCTCCAGTATGTACACATGATTGGTGTTCTTCTCGTATAAATCTTCTATTTTCTTTTTCGTAAAACTTACTAAAAAGTTTTCAATTTCGAACCCTAATTTCATAATACATATTAGCAAGGCGGACGAGTCGAAGTAGAGTGGAATACCATCCAAGTCAATAGAAAAAAATACGCAGAAGAGCAAAAGGAGCAGAGAGTAAATGTAGGAAAACGAGGAACTGATTGATATTAAAACGTTCATGCTGATTATTCCATTCTTTAAATTCTTGTATCCATTTAAAACAAAATGAAATCCGAAATAAATGTAAACAATGGAACTTAGTAAAAAAATAAAGAATAACCTCAGCGGAAGGGTTCCAAATATTTTATTGTCCAGGTACGACCTTAACCCTGTATTAGCCACAGGACTCGGTGAATTGTTCTCATAAAAACGGGACTCCCTTTTCAATAATTCTTCCTCCTTGGTATTCCCCTTTGTTTCCTCCTTCGGCTTCTTCCCTTTAGCCATTTTATAACTTTGTTCTTCTTCCTTTCCTTCAATGTTTTCCTCTTTAGAAGACCCCATTTTCACTTCCTTTCCGGCATTTACGGCTTTCCCCTTCGCACTTGCGCCTTTGTTGAAGCGGGCCTGAAAGTGTGCCAGGGAGTCTCCCCTGAGATGAGGGTCCTTCCTGAGTACGGTGCCTTCAGAAGACGCTGCTACCTCGTTAGACGTTCCAGCACCTTTCCCCGCCTTTACCTCTTTTTTCTCCTTGTCATCCCGTCGAAAGTCAAACAAAAAATCCACCTCGCCAATCTCGGTCATACTTCCCTTTTCAATATCTTTACCATTTGAAGAAGCCTGCTGATAGTACTTAGAGTTCGTAACAATCTTCTTCGAAGTGTTCGCCTTCTTCCCCAAAGCATCCTCCGCGCCTTGGTCACCATGCACAGGATGTTCCACATAAATTTCTGATTGTAATTTGTTAGACGCGAATAATCTATCCTGCTCGAGTTCTTTCGTTTGTTTCGCCATCGTGTTTGTCTCTTCAGATTTGTCAGCTGTAGCGTGCACTCCTTCTCCATGTTTCGCTTCTGCGGTATCTTCATCCAAATGGTCTACCTCCTTACTGACTTCCTTACCTTGAGCCATGTTAACATCAATGGGTTCAGCGTACACAATGCTAGAGTAGTCTTCCTCATTGCCTTCCTTCTCATCAAACGCAGTTTCATCGGGGCTGCGTTTCTTCTCTGTGTGCATCTTCTTCCCATGACTTGATGCAACCTCTTGGAACTCCCCCTTTGTCCAATGGCCGCCCACATCAGAAGTGAAAACCGATGGAGGTGCAGTTCCATCCGTCGTGGTCATCCCCTGTCCCTCTTCCCCATGTGGAAAATACATTTCGGTGAAAGAAGGAGCAGCAAAAACATTGTTCTCCCCCCCATTCGACTGAGAAGACGACACATGTGTAAATTGTTCCTCAAAAAAATCACCTTTCTCATTTCTAAAATGTAAAAAATTAAACATATTCACGTAATTCTTGTAATTGCCATAGGAATAAAAGCCATTCATTGAACCCATATTCATTTGGTAATTATTAAGGACTATAATGGCAATGCTCAAAAAAAAGCAACACAAAAGTTCAATTAATTTACGAGAATTATTCATTTCGTTATTTCTTGTGCTTCTAAAAAATTTTTCTTTGTCTTCATCATAGTAAGCGTCGATATTTTTCTTCTTTTTTAAACATTCCAAAATGAACCTAATACCAACCACATCTGGGTTATAAGAAATGTAAACATACTCATGCTTTACATCATACTCTACATTTTTAATTCCCTTCATATTCTTCAACAAGCTATAGGCCTTTATCACGTCGTCCCTGAATACATACAAAGTAATGTCAAACAGGATACCCTTATTATTGTTATCTTCATCCTTGTACAAGTCTATCAAGTCGTTATTAAATCCGCTCTCCTTTACTTCATTAATTATTTGGTTCACGAAATTTTTTACACTATTGTTATCGCTACTTTGGTAGTTAGAACCGCTGCTTAGCTGATTGGAATCCACTTCAGACACATTCAATTTTAATTTGACTTTACTATCTGTTGCAACACTTATTCCATCTATGATTAAATTTTTGTCTTTTAAAAAATTAATAATTTTATTTCCACAGTTGTCACAGGTCATGTCATAAATTCTCAATTCGCAAATGTATATATTTTCTTTTTTCCCTCTGTAGGTTTCATAATCTTGGAAGATGTTTCCTGCCCGGCTTCTTCCACTTTGGAATGAATCTCCCTTACGTAACTGTGCCTGCTTGTCCTCGCACGTCTCTCCCTTCTTACATCGGTCCTTCCTTGCGCATTGACGGTTCGACTGCTCCATCACCTGCTTCTTACAATGCTGTTTCTTGCTTTTTGTTTGGTAAACCGACTGGAGGGCGCCAATGTTTTCGCTATGAGCGAGCTCTTCATTACTTCCATGTTCACCTTTCACTTGGGCCTTGTTGCCTGAGCATTGCTGTGCGCCGGCCTTTGTGCCTCCTCTTTCGTTAAAGACATCGCTCAAGGTGTTATCCCTAACGTTAGTGCAGCGTTTACCAGAACACTCGTCGGTCTGCACATCATGCGCATCACCACCCACTCCGTCACCTACCCCGTCATCCACGCCCTTCCTATAAATATCTTGATAACCCTCTTCAGACAAATTCCGCGCATACCCACTACTAAACTGTTGGCTTATTTTTCCATTCCCCCGGTTTTCATCATTGTCACCACCGTTAACGCCCTCACCAACACTGTGTGCTTTTGCTAAAGTCACATATCCATGCCTATTGGACAACTTCCTCGAGTTGACCCCTTTATTCATATTTTTTTCCAAAACGATATTTTTCCCATATCCATTGTGGTGGTCATTTTTTGTGTGCTTTCCCTTCTGATAGAAGGTAAACGTGTTTATATCTTCGACATTTTCACGATGAACCAATTCCTTTAATGAGCTGTCCTTTTCTGCTTTGTCTTCCTCCTGGAATTCTCCATCCATATCTTTGATGCTGTTTATAATTGCTACTAATCTGTTCGCGTCAATTATACTGTCATTGAACAATATGGTTGCAGAGTTCTCGTCGAAAGCGACTTCTTCCACCCCATCTACCTTCTCTATCTGCACAGAAGCTATCTTACTTTTCACACTACTGTTTATGTTACTAAGAAGCAAAGCACTTTTTGCCATTGTGCGAAGGGGTCTATGCTCATGGGATGTACATAAAACGGTGACACACACAATAAAAAGGGACAAAAAAAAAAAAAAAAAAAAAAAAAAAAAAA
>NW_012192587.1:366614-367629 GCF_000956335.1 Plasmodium fragile | reverse complement strand
AAAAAAAAAAAAAAAAAAAAAAAAAAAAAAGGACGCTAAGGACTGTGCTAAAATGTGTTAGGCATATAATCAAATTAGTAATGTTGATTTAATTCAAAGGGGCACTTTTAAAAATGTTATCATGGGATTCTTAGATAACTTACTATGGCCCTTCTTATGGCATTTTTTATGCCCTCCTCCCTTTTAGGTAACTTTTTTTCCCGTTCTCAGGCATATAACGCGTCACAGTTCGACAAGCACATATAAATTGATATTCTCACAAATCGTGCGACCACATATATTCATACAACAGCTGCCAAACCCACTCGACAAAACTGTTAAGTATTAAACTGTAAACCTCTCCCCAGTGTTCGTTAAAATGAGCACAAAAAAAAAAAAAAAGAAAAAAAAGAAAAAAAGAACGGGGGAGAAAGGAATTACACACACAAAGGAGTTTTAACTACGAAATAAAAACGTCTTTTAAAAAGGCATCACAATGTCAACACGTCGAAATGTGGCACGTGTGAACATTCCAAGGGGTACTTGCATCAGGACCATAATTTATACACAAAGAACAGGTCTAATTATTACTCAATCAGGGGCATGAAAAATGGCCGTATAAAATAAAATTGAACAGGACAGCAAAAGTGCATATAATTGTGTACGTAAGTATAACCTACTACGTTTGCTCTATTTTTTCTCGCATTCGCTAGGCATACTTTGTTGCTATTGCTCCGACGCCAAGCCAATCACATTGTTCAATAATGATGAGAGGGCCTAGGGCCGCGCGGAACAGGGGTACATATGTTATGCGTACATTCGCGTGTATGCATATACAATCACGATAGGGCATATTCTCACAAATGCTCTTTTACGATCGTATATTTCGCGTTGCATACATATATATGGCGAACACAATTTTGCGGTAATGGGGCTAATGCAAAATTAACAAAAACGAACGGCTTCGAACACGAACGGCTTCGAACACGAACAGCTTCGAACACGAACAGCTTCGAACACGAACAGCTTCGAACAC
>NW_012192587.1:353691-363769 GCF_000956335.1 Plasmodium fragile | reverse complement strand
GCTTCGAACACGAACAGCTTCGAACACGAACAGCTTCGAACACGAACAGCTTCGAACACAAACAGCTTCAAACACAAACAGCTTCAAACACAAACAGCTTGGAATAAAAACAGCTTAAACTAAAAACAGCTTAAACTAAAAACAGCTTAAAATAAAAACAGCTTCGAATACAAAGGCGAGCTAAAAATAAACTTGCGCCGTAGATTCAAGAATGAATAACACACTTTCAAGAGAAAGCGAAAAAACGTAGCTTACCAAGGTGCTAAAAAAACGGAAGTGTGTTCTTTTCGAAGTGAACAAAAGTCCCAGCAACATAGGCATACTTAAAAATTATGTAAAAATACTTAAGAATTATACGCATCCACAACGTTATTCGGAAATATTTTATAGCACATTTTTTATCTGTATTTGTTTTTCATTTTTATTTGCACGCATTACCCTTTCACAATAGAATTGCAAATTTTGAAAAACAACTTTTTAGTTGTGCACTAATTGGTATGTGCGTCACTGTTGAGATAACTAGAATGGACGTTTTGTTTAGAAAAAAAAATTCTTATAAAGCGTTATATGTATTGTATATATGTGCATGTACATATGCATATAAATATGCGCAAACATTTTCATCATTCTACAAGCGTAACTTATAACAATGTGGTGCACTGTTGCACGTTTCGTTTCACAAGGGGACAAACCTCAGTTCGACGAAAAAAGCACTTTATGCGGTTTGTGCAAATTCAACCACGATAACTTGTGTAGTGAAAAGAAAAATCGAGGCAGCCTGGTGAACCTAGGTTAAGAACAAGTCGTAACGAAATGGAAGGCATTTCGCAAAAAAAAAAAAAAAAAAAAAAAAAAAAAAATAGCCACAAAGGGGCAGGAACTACTTTGCAACGGGGCGTTATCCGCACAGGTGTGTTTGTGTTGGAGGTGGCGCACATGTTAGAACGCATACACATACGTAGGCAGTGCAGATGCATAGCTTTGCACAGCGCTACAGTGAACCCCGCTAGAATGTGTTCCAGTTCTCCTTGTGGATGTTCTGATTATCCACATCTATATATTTCGTGTTTAGGTAATTGCTCTGCTTCTTCAACTTGTAAATAAACTTATTGTTGTACTTGTGAAACGAATCTATGCTCTTCTGTACAGTACTTAAGTACTCGTCCAGGTACTTATCATCAATGGGATTTTCATAATTGATCTCTAATTTTTTTCTAAACAAATGATTTTTATATATTAAACAAACGCAAGGCACATAGGTGACATCGCAATTGTAAGAACACTGTGGACACACATTAACATCTAGGAAAAAAAATTGTAACTTTTTATTCTTTTCAATAATACTTTTAAATTTCTCAAATAAAAGAACACTAATGTTATTTTCATAGCTACCAAAATATAAGACCTGTAAATCGGTGGACGTAATCACATTTGTGCATTCACTTTCCTCCTTCATTTTTCCGAAATTGGTTCTCATTGCGTCCTTTCTTTGTTCCATGGAGGGTTTGAATCCGTCCCCTGAATCTTCTCCATTATGCTCTAATATTTCTTCATTATTAAACTTGTTTTGTAATTTGGAGTAATCCTTAAAGTACTCATTTTTTACAACCAAATCATGAAATTCATCGTAGCTGTTTATAACCTTTAAGTTGTTGTAATATGTGTTATCCAATTTATACACATTGTAAATGTACTTGTTATCAACAGCTGTGACGTTGTTGGTCTTCGCTGTGCTGTACCTCTTGCCTAACAATGCAACTCCGAATTTACCACTAGTGCGCAGGAGCTGTTCCCGTTTGCATAAACCTATTACTTTCATCATCTTAATCATTTCTGCTTCGTTCCAGTGGCATAGTAGGAGAGGGGGATCGGTCGGGGGTCGCACTGGGCGCAAAAAAAAAGGGAAAGCAGCACTGGTGGAAGTGCAGGAGGTAGCAAAGGCCGTAGCAAAAGCTGTATCGGAGAGGGGGAAAGGCAGCGGCCCCTTCAAAGTTTACACGCCGAACATGCCGTGACTCAAGGCTTCCCTCTTCCCTTCACGCTGGCATGTATACAAGCTTTTATTTTCCAGGATGTTTTGAATACGGGGAAAATGTGCCCACAAGGGTTATACGCCCAAATGTGCGAAGGTAAACAAATGGGGAAGAATGCAAATGTGAAAATGTGAAAACTGTGCGAAACGTGGGGCTCACTTACGCAAGCAGGTACGCAACGCAAAAACGAAAAAAAAACTTCCTAAAACACCATTTTGTTACTCTTTTTCATGTGGGATTAAACGAGAGTTGTGCCAACAGAAAAGGAGTGAGGAAACTCGAAAAAAAAAAAAAATTCACGCAAAAATGCTCTCTAAACCATTCAAAACAACATGAACAGCATTGTACATGTATAGCATATGAAAAGGATTATGGAGTTGATACTGAACACTTATAAATGTACAACTTAATCGTATGCGCCCTTATGCCCCGTGTGCCCCCACACTTGTATGCACATCATGCTATTGCATTTTTTTTTTTTTTTTTTTTTTTTTTTTTTGTACTTTTTCCACACCCCACCTCTGCCTACACGTCGTGTAAAATTGCACGTTATATTCCTTTCCATTTTATAGAAAGCAGATTTAAGAAAACTCACATTAACCTCCTTTCTCCACTAGCATAATTTTCCTTATTTTATTTCACAAAACCGGGGCACTCGCATGTTTACCTTTGCTCATAATCTGTACACCTCGGTGGGTTGTTCCCATTCATCCCCAATGATGTTTTCTCAAGGGAAAAATTAACAATAGAGGCGGAGTCTTTATTTCGTTCCTTAAAAATGAACTCATCTTTTCGTGATAAGATTATATTAACATTAATTTTGGGTATTATATCTTTTCATTGTTTTTAAAAATGAAAAAAGGCACTTATCCATGAAGAGGATAACACACGTGGGTTATTAAACAATTTGGTACGAAAGGAAATTGCAAAGGGTTGCGCTGGTTGGCTAGGTGTACCAAGGTACTGTGCACAGTAACATGTGCAAAGGTGTCTGTCAACCCTTTATGGTGACCTTTCAACCCACTCGCACACAGGCATATGTTCACACATAAATATACTTAGTGCGAATACTCCTTTTCTTTTACCAAGCCAAATACTGGAGTATGCGACCATGTAATGGCTAGTCGAAAAAAAAAAAAGAAAAAAAATTAAATACAATTTTGTACATGCCCAAAAAAAAAAAAAAAAAGAAACAAAACAAACGTGCCTGTTTTTCATTTTAAAAGCTTAATGTGCTCAAATAGTTGATGCTCTCCACAACTTGTGCATCCAACTTGTCCTTGATGGGCAGTAAAAATTTAACAACGGCGTGAAGGGTGGTCTGTCTTACCAGTTCGTTTATCTGCAAGTAAGACGGGGGGAGGGAGGCGTTAGGCGGAATTATGTACAGTTGTGCGGAACACATTTTGGTGGTGAGTAAATGCACAAATCGCACAACCCCGTTTTCTACACATAAACATTGCACTCAATGATACACTCGCTCGGAGGAAAAACTTCCTTCCACCCTTACCTGATAGTTCTGTCGACACAGCTCCCGCAGCGTCATCAAAAAGTTGGAGGACAAATCAATATTGTAGTAATCCGCCGTGGATAGCTTCTCCAGCATGTTGTCTGGAATCAGGCTAGATGAAAAGATTATAAAGGCCTCTTCGAACATCTTTCTCTTCATGAACAGAATGCTGAGGATTAGGTACGACTTGTTTTCAATTGATTCCAGCTTGACGTTTGAGGGCCACATGTTCTGCAGGTGGGGGGGAAGAGGAAGAAGGGCATAAAAATGTATGCATAGAAGATCGCTACTGCAATCGCTACCGCGATCAATGCATCGCGATAGATATCCCGACGGCTATCCTTGTTTCTTCCTTCCCTACCTTAGCCAAGTGATAAAAGCGGAAGGCGCACTTGCGGATGTGGACGTACTCCCGCTCGTTGTTGTGGTAGTAGTATATCAGCTCGTCGTTGTAAATCCTAATCAAGGAGTTTATAGCGCTCTGTTCATCCTTCAAGATGTAGTAGCAGATGAAGGAAATGATGTAGTTCTTGCGCTGGTTGGCAAAATAAGCCAGAATGGCATAAAACTGAGAAATCTTGTACAAAATTGAGCAATGAACACTGATGATGGAATTGTCCAAGGATATCCTATTCAACGTGTTAATATTCTTGCTTTGCACATACTTAAAATTTCTGCACTTGTAATGATACTCTTCGTCATTCTCATTTTTATGTTTACATAATTTACTATTATGAAAAAGTTTCTTCTTGTACAAAACGTAATACATTAAGAAGTAGCATTTTATGTCCTTTCTCATTTTTACTTTATTCTTAAATAAAAACAGAAAGTCATGTAATTTGCCATAAACGATATTCCCGTCGTTATTTATATGCCCAATTACACTCTCGTGCAAAAGTATATCTTGATTTTCCTGCACAATGCTCTTCAAAAGTTTTATACTTAAGCTGGTCTTCAAATTAAGCAAATATGTTATTTTTAACAAAATATTTATGTTATTATTTCGAAGTACAAAATGGTCATAGGGCAGATCACTACTATTCAAGCTCAGGTTAATTAAATTCATTCTGTCTGCTACAGACGTAGCCACAATTTCTGTCGCTTCCACCGCTGCTGCTGCTACTGCTGCGGCTGCAGATGAAACTTCGTCATTAATATCATTCATGGAACGATCCAAAAATGAGTCGCTCTCATTTTTTAACTTCAAAAATTGTAACGTCTTTAATTTTATATTATTCAACTGCTCATTCTCGAAGATATTATTCTTGTGCAAAAATATGGTCAGCACTAGCAGGATCCTCTGCACATTGTTCGATATACACGATAAAAACGCAACGGTCGTGTAAATATTTCCCACCAACAACAGGTAGTAAAATAGCTTAATGTAAAGCACGAAATTATTTTTTAAAACTTTTGATATGTTGCCCTTAACCTTTTCTGCTATCTTCCCATCCACCACAATAAAATTATTTATGACTTCATCCACCTTTAGCTTTGAACAAATGGCAAAAAATTCTTTATTTTCGTTGACAATACAGTGAGATATGCAAATGAATAACTTTTCAATTTTGCTGTTTATTTTTTCCCTTCTATATTTTGTGTCATTTAAAAATGCATTATTATCGTCATCGTAATTGTAAAAACTTAAGTTAGTATCCATAATGTCAAAATTTTCTTGAAATTTACTTCCATACAGATCAAAGTTCTTCGAAAGAAACAAAGTCAATTCGAGCCATATACTCGTCTCAATATTGCAGTACTCAAAATTATAGCCATACCTGTTGGTGATACCCAAAGACTCGATGTAACTTATGTGTTCCGAATCTCTGTTCATTCTGTCCTCCATCTCTTCATTTATTTCAATGTTTCCAAATTCATCCTCTTGGGATTTCTTCGGCTTCTGAAGCATATTTGTAAACATGTCAAACAAGAAGGTTTTATTCTTGTCTTTTTTCCCTTTCCTTGCTCTTCCGCTGTTGCTATTCTCATCGCTACTGAAGTAGCCCCTCATCGAGTGGTTGTTCTTGTTACTATTAGCATCGCCCCTGCTGCGACTGCTACGTCTCGTATTTCTCCGTTCATCATCCATTAGGTCATCGTTGGGGTGTCCTCTCCCTCCGTTGCGATGGTTACTAAGATGATGCCTACTACCTCGACCGCCGTCCCTTGGGGTACCCACGTACCGCTCACCATAGTAGTCGTCGTACTGATCATCATAAGGGCGGTCGCTATAATCGCCGTAGTAGTCGTCACTGTATTGACTTTTGGATCTTTGTTGTGACCGTCTTCCCCTCATGGAATCCTTCCCTAAGCCTGTACCCTCGTCCCCATCATACCCTCTGCCCTTATAATGACCACGGTCTCTGATGTAGTCATTCCTACTCCCCCTGATACGACTGTCATGACGATGATCATCATGATCAAAATTGTCATCACCATCGTCGTCATGATTGTTCTCATGACTAGGGCTCCTCCCCTCCGTGTAATAAAAAATATTTTTCATCTCCATTTTTTTGTCCCGATTGGTATACATGGCCCCCTTTTTGTAAAAAATGTCAGAAAACAACACACACAGTAAATCGTAAGCATAAATGTTGTTAACGCAGAGGTAAATAATGGAGTGGAAAAAATTAATCAACACAGACATGTTAATTTTTTTTTTAAAAATATCTGTGCAGTCAAAATCCACCTTCATATTCTCGAAGATGCTTATCTCGTTACTTTTATTGTAAATTAAAAATAAAATTCTTATCAGCAATATTACAAAGTCGTACAGGTACTTGTCAACGCTTAAATTTTTCACAAATTCGTCCCCCTTAATTATCTGGATTAGCCCCAAGTAATTTCCGCAACGAAACATTATGTTAACCAGGTAGAAAAAAAAATGAATAGTGCAATTTTCCTTGTCCATTTCATTCTTATAAAAATTGTCATAGCAGTAGGAAAATATGGCGTTCGATTTGGAGTCCACAAAATATTCATCAATCTGATTTAAATCCTTAGCAACATAGTTGCTTATTTCGATTTTGTAAAACTTGTCATGCAAATGTTGGAGCGTTCCGAACAAATAATTTAACAGTAAATTCTCATATGTATAATTGGAGCCTGAATGCAACTTATCCTTGCCGCTGATATTATTACCATTATTGTTGCTGTTATCCCCGTTTTCGTAATAGTCCTCCTTTTCCCTCCTTTTTATATTTTCCTTCGTTATGGACAACTTCACATTTAGTAAACTATTTAGTATGTCTTTCAAAACTTGCTTATAAATGGAATCCACATCTAAGGCGTTTATATTTGTGGCGTTTGTCCCTCTTTTCTGGCCTCTCCTCCTATCCCGACTTGACACTGCGTCATTCTCCTGGTACTTACTTATCTGCGATTTGAAGAAGTGATTCTTCGAGTTCATGTAGTAATGGTCATTCACTTCAACAAAGCTTCCAGGAAATAAATTCTTGTCTACATTTCCGATAAAAATTTTGGAGTAATTTAAATTCGTGTCACTTAACAATAAGTAGTAAAAACTCTTAAAGGGAATAAAATCAACCTTGTATGCGTTCACATTGTATAACCAAATTAATATTTGAAACTCATGTTGATCCAGATCTAACACATTGCTCTTAACAACCTTTTGATTTTTTTTCTGCTTAAAATTCACTAAATAATCCACAAAATTTTTAAATATATTACTTTTAAAATTATCCCACATTAACGAATCATGATCATTCAATAAAGAAAACGTTGTCTTCTGTATGTCATTTATATTATCATTTATAATTAAATTAATATAATTGTAAAAGGTTCCTTCTGATTCCTTTTCGCTAAGCACCTCATCCTCTTCATATGCCTGATCGAAAATGCCTTCCTGCTTTTTTATAATCGTTAACTCTTCTACCGACTTGTCCAAGTTGTCTTTGCCACCAGCTAATTCATCCTTTTGATCACTTTTAAATTCTTGTGTCATGAAATTGTTTACCTTTCCCTTGTCGCCTAGCAGCACATTATTCTGCGTGCTCAGCAACGTACTGTTCGTATCCCCCATACTTTTATTTCCTGTGAATATATTGGTTGATGCTGCACCTGCTTCATTTGTGCCTATTTTCTGACCCAAACCGCTACTACCTATCATTGTGCTGCCACCCAAATTGGAGTTTAATCCGCCTAAACCTCCAAATATGCTCGATCCGCTGGCACTAGCACCGGTGCCGGAACCTGCGCCCAAGTTTAAATTCGCGTTCACATTTGATGTCAAATTGGAACCCAAGTTTGAACCCATGCTGGTGCCCACACTTGTACCCATGGTCGTTCCTAAATTGGATCCCATACCTAATCCAACTCCTCCTGTGCTTAACCCGGTACCCACGCCTCCAACTCCGGCGGTGGCACTTGCACCGGTAGTCCCCGCGCCCAAAGAAAAACCAGATGATGTTCCAAATATATTCTTGCTGTCACCCACTCCACCCAAATTCGTACCTGTTGATACATTTCCAAACATATTACTCGTGCTACCACTCTGCGTTGCGCCTCCTAATCCTGGAGTGGAGGAAACTCCAGTGGCAGCAGTATTGACAGATGCACTTTGACCAGCTGTTGCAACCTGTCCAAATATATTATTAAATTTATTTTGGCTCGTTGGCGTTGTCATGGAAGATGAAAACACATTATTACCTCCCATACTGGTACTTGGCGCAGTTGTTGCGCCGAAAAGGCTACTGCTACTTGCAGCTTGTGTGCCTCCTGATAATGCGCCAAAAATGTTACTGCCGGTTTTATTTTGGCTACCCTGCATTGTGCTCCCGAAGAGGTTACTACCCGTCCCAGTAGTTGCACTCGTCCCGGGTGTTGAGGGCATTCCTCCAAACAGGTTACCACCCGTGGCTGGCTTTGCTTGACTGGCTCCCAAGCTACCAAACATGTTGCTGCTACCTGTTGTGCTTTGGCTGGGCGATTGCAACGCTCCAAAAACTCCACCAGTTGGCTTGTTTTGGTTCATGGAAGATGCATTTCCAAAGAGATTTCCAGAGGCAGCGTTCGTCGGCGTGCTGCCGGACATCCCTCCGAAGAGCGTGCTGCTTCCCTTATTTTGACTCATCCCACCAGTAGCACTTCCAAACATGCTGCTACCGCTACTAGCCTGATTAGATGATTGCAACGCTCCAAACAACCCACCACCCTTATTTTGTCCCATGGAGGATGCATTTCCAAACATGTTACTTCCTGGTGTTTGATTAGACTGAGGCGATGTGCCAAATAAACTATTTCCTTTACTTTGATTAGCCGAGGACAAATTTCCAAACATATTTCCGGAGCTAGTTTGATTAGACGATAAATTGCCAAAAAGGTTACTTGACGATTGAGCAGAGCTTTGATTATTCTGTTGCATGCCTCCAAAAATCCCTTTATTGGATAAGTTCGTTCCTGGAGCATTTAAACTGGTTGTGCCCCCAAAAATATTCTTCATGCCTAAGCTATTCTGATTACTTGAATTCATAAATAAATTATTTCCTCCCATATTTCCTTGATTGGCACTATTTCCTACACTTGACCCCCCAAATATATTTTTGTTACCTAAGGTGGACTGACTATTCATATTGTCGTACATCCCTTTATTTCCACTTAAGCCACTGGAGCTCGTGTTCATATTAAACATATTCTTATTCATCAGCGCATTGTTCGATTGAGGGGTTTTCGAAACTCCAAAAATGGACGAGTGATCCGTGTTCGATAGGTTGGATTGGACATTTGCATTTCCAAAGATCCCCTTATTTGCATTGTTCCCTTGATTGTTAAATGATCCAAAGAGATTATTCGACGAGGAATTCTGCATATACATAGTTGTGCAATCATATAAAAAGGAGATAAATACTTTTGTGGTGAAAAAAAGAGGGATGCCACAATTATTCTAATAAAAAAATGTCTTCCTTTTTCTTTATTTTTGTTCATATGCGGTCCTGTCTTCCTGGACTTGAACATATGCTTCTTAACTGTGGCTCAAAGGGATGTACCTTTTCTTCCTCCCCCCACCTTATGCGTTTCTTATCAACGTGGAACTTTCGCTATGCGTATTACGCATTCCACTTTTCGCTTGAATATGGAAATATTCATACGTCACTACACTGATGCACACACGCACGGGCTTTACCGCTATGAGTGAGTGCTTCCATTAACGCAGGAATGCCTATCCGTGCAAAACCTGTTTTCCAAAAACGGTCGAACTTTGAGCCAATTCGGAATGGGCTGAAATATTTTAAATGATCACATATGCTCATGTAACCACTGCAGTCAGGCCATGAGCACAGGCATCTTCGACAGTTCTTACGAGAACGAGGCGATGACCCGCATGCACATATGTGTATGCAAAAAAGGCTACACACATATATATATGCAGTTAAGTTATATACACATTTCCTGGGTTGATCAAAATTTTCTCAGTGCGACACAACCCCAGTCATGCGCTTTTATCCCTTATTTGGGGGAAAATATGCATGTGTAATTTGTGCAATTTTCCTAGCAATAAGGAGACATGTGTTATCCC
>NW_012192587.1:344723-353591 GCF_000956335.1 Plasmodium fragile | reverse complement strand
TTGTAAAAGGTTCCTTCTGATTCCTTTTCGCTAAGCACCTCATCCTCTTCATATGCCTGATCGAAAATGCCTTCCTGCTTTTTTATAATCGTTAACTCTTCTACCGACTTGTCCAAGTTGTCTTTGCCACCAGCTAATTCATCCTTTTGATCACTTTTAAATTCTTGTGTCATGAAATTGTTTACCTTTCCCTTGTCGCCTAGCAGCACATTATTCTGCGTGCTCAGCAACGTACTGTTCGTATCCCCCATACTTTTATTTCCTGTGAATATATTGGTTGATGCTGCACCTGCTTCATTTGTGCCTATTTTCTGACCCAAACCGCTACTACCTATCATTGTGCTGCCACCCAAATTGGAGTTTAATCCGCCTAAACCTCCAAATATGCTCGATCCGCTGGCACTAGCACCGGTGCCGGAACCTGCGCCCAAGTTTAAATTCGCGTTCACATTTGATGTCAAATTGGAACCCAAGTTTGAACCCATGCTGGTGCCCACACTTGTACCCATGGTCGTTCCTAAATTGGATCCCATACCTAATCCAACTCCTCCTGTGCTTAACCCGGTACCCACGCCTCCAACTCCGGCGGTGGCACTTGCACCGGTAGTCCCCGCGCCCAAAGAAAAACCAGATGATGTTCCAAATATATTCTTGCTGTCACCCACTCCACCCAAATTCGTACCTGTTGATACATTTCCAAACATATTACTCGTGCTACCACTCTGCGTTGCGCCTCCTAATCCTGGAGTGGAGGAAACTCCAGTGGCAGCAGTATTGACAGATGCACTTTGACCAGCTGTTGCAACCTGTCCAAATATATTATTAAATTTATTTTGGCTCGTTGGCGTTGTCATGGAAGATGAAAACACATTATTACCTCCCATACTGGTACTTGGCGCAGTTGTTGCGCCGAAAAGGCTACTGCTACTTGCAGCTTGTGTGCCTCCTGATAATGCGCCAAAAATGTTACTGCCGGTTTTATTTTGGCTACCCTGCATTGTGCTCCCGAAGAGGTTACTACCCGTCCCAGTAGTTGCACTCGTCCCGGGTGTTGAGGGCATTCCTCCAAACAGGTTACCACCCGTGGCTGGCTTTGCTTGACTGGCTCCCAAGCTACCAAACATGTTGCTGCTACCTGTTGTGCTTTGGCTGGGCGATTGCAACGCTCCAAAAACTCCACCAGTTGGCTTGTTTTGGTTCATGGAAGATGCATTTCCAAAGAGATTTCCAGAGGCAGCGTTCGTCGGCGTGCTGCCGGACATCCCTCCGAAGAGCGTGCTGCTTCCCTTATTTTGACTCATCCCACCAGTAGCACTTCCAAACATGCTGCTACCGCTACTAGTCTGATTAGATGATTGCAACGCTCCAAACAACCCACCACCCTTATTTTGTCCCATGGAGGATGCATTTCCAAACATGTTACTTCCTGGTGTTTGATTAGACTGAGGCGATGTGCCAAATAAACTATTTCCTTTACTTTGATTAGCCGAGGACAAATTTCCAAACATATTTCCGGAGCTAGTTTGATTAGACGATAAATTGCCAAAAAGGTTACTTGACGATTGAGCAGAGCTTTGATTATTCTGTTGCATGCCTCCAAAAATCCCTTTATTGGATAAGTTCGTTCCTGGAGCATTTAAACTGGTTGTGCCCCCAAAAATATTCTTCATGCCTAAGCTATTCTGATTACTTGAATTCATAAATAAATTATTTCCTCCCATATTTCCTTGATTGGCACTATTTCCTACACTTGACCCCCCAAATATATTTTTGTTACCTAAGGTGGACTGACTATTCATATTGTCGTACATCCCTTTATTTCCACTTAAGCCACTGGAGCTCGTGTTCATATTAAACATATTCTTATTCATCAGCGCATTGTTCGATTGAGGGGTTTTCGAAACTCCAAAAATGGACGAGTGATCCGTGTTCGATAGGTTGGATTGGACATTTGCATTTCCAAAGATCCCCTTATTTGCATTGTTCCCTTGATTGTTAAATGATCCAAAGAGATTATTCGACGAGGAATTCTGCATATACATAGTTGTGCAATCATATAAAAAGGAGATAAATACTTTTGTGGTGAAAAAAAGAGGGATGCCACAATTATTCTAATAAAAAAATGTCTTCCTTTTTCTTTATTTTTGTTCATATGCGGTCCTGTCTTCCTGGACTTGAACATATGCTTCTTAACTGTGGCTCAAAGGGATGTACCTTTTCTTCCTCCCCCCACCTTATGCGTTTCTTATCAACGTGGAACTTTCGCTATGCGTATTACGCATTCCACTTTTCGCTTGAATATGGAAATATTCATACGTCACTACACTGATGCACACACGCACGGGCTTTACCGCTATGAGTGAGTGCTTCCATTAACGCAGGAATGCCTATCCGTGCAAAACCTGTTTTCCAAAAACGGTCGAACTTTGAGCCAATTCGGAATGGGCTGAAATATTTTAAATGATCACATATGCTCATGTAACCACTGCAGTCAGGCCATGAGCACAGGCATCTTCGACAGTTCTTACGAGAACGAGGCGATGACCCGCATGCACATATGTGTATGCAAAAAAGGCTACACACATATATATATGCAGTTAAGTTATATACACATTTCCTGGGTTGATCAAAATTTTCTCAGTGCGACACAACCCCAGTCATGCGCTTTTATCCCTTATTTGGGGGAAAATATGCATGTGTAATTTGTGCAATTTTCCTAGCAATAAGGAGACATGTGTTATCCCCACAGTTGATGAAAAAAAAAAAATGTTAATAAAATATGTTGCTGTCTCCCTCCATACGTCAATTGATCATTATTGCAGCCAGGTAAGTTCTCATATCGCATAGGTTGCAGGCACAACTATGCAAACGTGCAACATTACAAATGAACAAATGAACGCTGCGCACGTACATTCACGTATCCGTACACGCGTACTTACGCATGTTGCTCTAACACTACTCCCGTGGGTATTCAGCAATTTTACGCTCTGCTTTTAATACAGTTACAAGTTTGCTAGCCATCCCACTTGTACTAAATTTCCGCTACTTATCGGCGGTCATTTCAAGTAGGTGACGGGAAACAAAATAACAAAAAATGACATAAAAAACTTTCTTAATGGAAAAAAAAAAAAAAAAAAAAAAAAAAAAAAAGCCGCTTTTTACGCGCTATGAATATATATATTACTTTAAGGGCAGAATAAAAATTTGAACGCAAAAAAAGTCCTTGCAATAATATAAGGGGGGACAGAAAAAAAATGCAAGAACATAATACACGCGCGTATATATATGTTTGAAGAAGAGCAAAACAAATGAAATTCTGTAACATATGTGACCGTATGCGGGCTGCGCAAATATGTAAAAATGCGTGAAAAAGTACGCCACGCTACAGGGCATAAAATGGCCGGAGTATATTTCACGTATGCACGGGCGCAACTTCTGTGCGCATTCGCGCAAACGTAATCCATGTGCTCGTGAAAAATAAATAAAACAAAAATAAGAGCAAACGCCGCCCGGGCACACAAGCAAATAACACAAATTAAAAATGGAAAAGGAAAAAACCCAGCTGAAAAAATTGAACATATACGTACACAAATATGTACCTATACATATATAATAGACTTATATGCAAGCTTATATATATATACTTATACTGGGATGACCTATTTTTCAGTAGCTCATTTTCCGTGTAAATAGTATGTTACACTTTTGTGCCGCTCGGGGTGTGCTTCTCTGACCACGCGACAATGGAGGACGAGCTTACGTGCGTTGGCCCCCACCATGGCAGAGTCAAATAACCTCGTCTTAGTTAAATGATGAGGAAATTATATTCCACAAAAAATGAAACGCGCAAATGCGAAAAAAGAATGGCGAAATTAATATATTAAAAAATGACAAAGTGTAAAAAAAAAAAATTCCACCTTGTACCAGTGCAGCGTGGCCTTGTTAAAGAATTTCTCTGTTCTTTTTTCCAGTAGCATTTGATAAACGGCATTTTAATACATAGGACAAATGGTCCCACTCTACATGAAAACACATAAAAAAGTGTACCCTCGGGAAAATTTACCCACGCCTATTCTTCAACCAATTCAATTATGGCAACTCGTGCAACCATTATTCTTGTCCAACACGTGCACCCCTGTTTGTCCACATGGTAAACATTTCCATCAAGCGTTATCGCAAGTAAGAACTGTTTCTGCCTCCCTTACGCGCATATTCAAAAAGATTCACAATGCGAACGGCCAAAGTGAGACCGTGCACACACCATATCACCGTTTAACAGACATTTATCCAGTTTAAAAAAAAAAAAAACACAAGGTGGGAAAAACTATTTCATACTTGTACCTATTAATAGGAACACTTTTTGGATAGCAGTAAATGATAATTCGCAAACGTATTCATTTTTCTTTTTTTTCTAATTCTTTTAAGTTAAGCAGCATAACGAATTCGTGCTTAGCAAATACACAAAATGAGGAAAAGGAAAAAACTGAAAAAAACATTAGCTATAAGCCTATGGGAAAAGGATACCCCCAAATAGGTGTTCAAATATGCACACGTGCACGAGTGCTGATGTACACGCGCTCATACAGAACACAATTAACATATACGAGGCGAGACAGACGCACGCGGTGGTATACGTGTAAATGTGCCTTGCCCCCAAATCAAAATGGTTTCAAAAAAAAAAAAAAAAATGCAAAAATAAAGTAGTACGCATGACAATGGATCCAATTGATCGGATGGAGACTCATATAGTCACTCTGCGCATGGTGAATCTAGGCCGAATTGAGGTTAACTTTAAAAAACCTCTTCATCGTTTCGTACGTCCCCCATGATATGGCTGAAGCAGGAATACACAGAGCCATTCTTGCCACGGATCCCTTGAAAAAGCAACGAAAACCCTCCTTATGATACAAGTTCGATACGACTCGATAAAAACTAAAACCTTTTGCATTAATGCACTCCGTCTGAATCCTCGTCTTAATAACGTCAAGTGGATTTGTTACCACGGCGGCTATTCCGCCACCAATTCCTGCACACACAAAATAGGATGTAATATGATTAAACGGTTTGTTAAAAAACTCGTTCTTCTTCATCCTATTATTATCATCTTTATTATTGTAGTTTCCCAGCCACATATTCTTTAACTGCATATTATCGCATTTGGCCCCCGTAAAGTTAAACGTGTCGCCTATCCTATGGTTATATTTTTCCGAAAGGTCATTAATTGAGCTGTTTTCTGATTTGTTCATTACATTTTTAAATAAAACTTCCTCGTTCATCTGTTCCCCATCGAATGTTGTTTGGCTAGTCAGCAAAGCATGTTTCCCCCCATTTGGAGCGTACTTTTGGCCGCGACTTTTACTCATATAATTCACCGAATTTGTGTCCTTCTCAATGAACATGTTGATTAATTTGTCATTGTTGCAGCGAAGTTCTTTCATGCTGCTAAGTAACTTGTCCGAAGAAGCGCCTGCTTCACCGCGTTTCGCTTCGCTATTGTGCAGACGGTACGTACCATTGCTCGCAGGTGTATTTTTGCTCTCTTCCTTTGCTTCTGCGTTTGTACCTCCTCCTCCTGCAACAGAGTCACTCCTATCACTACTCCCAGCAGTGTTGCACGCACCTTGGCTGTTATTCCTACCCAACCCCCCACTCATGCCGCAAAAATACTCGAAGTAAAGTTTCTTCATTTTTTCATTTGTACATATCATAATAATTTGGTAGGGGATGTTCATGAGCAGGGTTATTGGCAAACTTAAATATAAACTCCTGATTCCATGTTCCCTTAAGATCTTTATCGAATCCAAAGAATTTTTGTTTATGCCTAACTGCAACCTCTGCTTTAGCGTATCTATGGGGGTGATAATCAAATCATGCGCAAGGGTTGCTAAAAACCCTGACACGGCTATGCCAAAATAATTTAGGTCTCCCAAGTGGTAATTTCCCCCTTTGTTTTTCTTCGTATTAACATGGTCATTCCCCCCTTCCAGGCGGCTACCCCCGCTGCCCCGTACTTGGACAGCCAAATTCTTAGAGCATATACTGGAGAAATATTTTTTACTATATTCAAATGTGGAGAAATACATGGCATGCGCAGGAATGCATCCTAATATGACAACATTAACCCCCTTGTACAGATTGGAAATATTGCTTCTTCTCAAACTGTAGTTTTGCCTCGTTCTTATGTTCACACCGTTGGACAGATCTGGAAATAGGCTCCTAATAAAGTTAAAGCTTTTTCCATTTCTGCTAAATCTGGAGTAGCTAAAATTGGAGTTCCTATTTTTGTAAAAATTATTTTTGCATGAAGAAGAGTGAATACTTCTGTCAAACAAGTTTCTGTAAATATAACTTTTGCTTACATAACACAGGTTATTACGAAATATGTTGTTATTGTTTCTTAACAAGGAGTAGTAAGAATTTAGGCCATCCTTCCTCATTATCACTGCTTGGCCATTAGATAACACTGATGTGCTTAGGCCACTATTATACCACTTGGCTGAGAGAAGACCCTTTTTTATATTTTCCAAAATGGAGGTAAAAATTTTCCATTCATTTTTTTGGAACATATAACTTTTTTTGAATGCCTCACTGGGAAGGAAATGATCAAATTGGGGATTCTTAATTGTCCTTTGGAACAGCTTCAAATAATTACTTAACCGTAATTTGTTGCGCCCATCAGTATTGCCACTACTTGCGCATTTCTGTTCCGCAAAAATAAAAGAGAAATTGGTTTCCTTCCCTAGTTTGTTAGACTTACTTATCACATATCCCTTATCATTCGCTATTCTTGGAACATCACTACCTTTTAAAATTCTCCTCAAAGATAGACCGCTGTTCCACCCGACACGCACCAAATGAGTGTTACCACTTCTGCTACTCGTTCTATGGGTACATTTTCCCAAAAGATCATTTAGTAATACATTGTTTATCTTTTTTATCCCCCTTAAATTCTTTTTTATTACATGATTCGCCCCCACCTTGCGGAGAAGTAGCTTCATTTCAATGTAACCCTTCTGTGCAGGATTACAACTTTTCACTGTTTCTCCATTTGCAGCATATTTATAGTACTGACTTTTTCGCCCCCACATGGGTGCACCATTGCCGGTCTTCTTGAAAATAATTCTCCCTGTGACTTTTTTGGAGCCCAAATGATTAATCTCTGTGCGATCAACTGAACAGGGGCAACCATCCTTCTTAAGATTGTTACATATGACTTTATTTGTGTTGTCTTTACACTGACATTTCGTAGCAGCACTAGTAGATGTATCGCAAGTAATTCCAAACCTTTGGAGGTTTTTCATTTCTTGCATTGCTTGCACAGTTCCTCCGCTTCTAGCCCTACTTAAGGTATTCCTTCCCATCCTACTAGGACTTCTGGCTAATGAATGAATTTTCATATTCTGGGAGTTACCCACGTTGCAGCTGTCACCAACACCCCCAGGAGGTTTATCAAACAAATTGCATGCTCGGTACTTTCTTAATCTGACCAATCGGTTATACTCACCGTTACCACATTTTTCCTGCTTAACACTTCTACTCTCGGTACCAGAGTGTTTATTCATTACTCTACTATGGTATTTACGCGGTTGACTTTTTTTATTCACCACCTGGGCCATTACTCCCCCTTGTTCTACATTTAAACCGCAGAAAAGGAATTGTCTCAAATATTGTTTACTCTTTCTCAATCCATCTGATGTAGCACCAAGTGTGCTGGCGTGGAAAACACCTTTTTTATTAAACGGAGCCATCATCTTCATGTTACAAAAATTATCATAAGTACATGTCTTCTTATAAATACACCCATCACATCCTCCTCTAGACGTGCAAAAATTTTTCTTATCCATAGGAAAGCCACTTTTGTGAGCATTTATGCCGTTGACATTGCTCCCATTCCCATTTTGTCCGTACAGGTTGCATCTGTCGTACGCTCTCCTGTTGCCCTTCAGAAGATCGGTCGTTTGTATATACGTTTTAATCGTGTCCAGCGGGTACATAAAAACGTGCTCCATCAGCCCTGCTATACTTCCACAGAATATATGTTGCCACAAGGGCACATCACCCTTGTACTCTTCCCATTCTTCCCAAATGAAATCAAAAGACTCAAGTTCGATGTCATCAAAGGCGTCATTTACGGATAGTTCGTTCATCTTACTTTTACTTTCCTGTCAATTTAGTGTTGCCTCACCAGTGGCGCACAATTGGCGAGGTCTCGATTATTTAGTAATGGCTATTTTTTTTTTTTTTTATTTCTTTTTTCCCTATACTAATCAAACTACCATTACCTCTTGTCGCCTTAACATGAAAAATTGTATGTTATTATAACACGAAAAGGAGCCACCTTCCACTCATAATTTATCTCCACCACATTGCTCTTCTATGTATAAAGGACACAGGAAACAGGGTTTCATTAAAAAAAGAAAAAAAAAAAAATAGGTTGCAATTGTCTCAATACATTATCAAAAAGCAAAAACCGATCTTTAAATCTGCTTCACGTCCCCTTTGTTATGTTAGAACAAATTCTATTATATGTGGTTACAAGAACAAAAATGATCTTATCTTAATAACCAAGCATTTTCAAGTGCAGCTAACTCACCATGAAGACACTTTACGAGTACGTGCAGGGACTCATATATTATACAAATGGTAAATGGGGGCAAGGTAAGAAAAATTGCAACTTTTACAAATTGGCTAATTAAAGAGTACAAAAAAAAAAAAAAAAAAAAAAGGCACGAATAAATGAAAAAAAACAAACAAACAAATGTGAGAAGTCAGCAATTACCTGATAATTCAAAAAGTAGGAAGAAGTCCAACAAAAGGAAAAGGAAAAAAAAAAAAAAAAAAAAAAAAAAAAAAAAAAGAGCTAAAAGT
>NW_012192587.1:259690-340707 GCF_000956335.1 Plasmodium fragile | reverse complement strand
AAAAAAAAAAAAAAAAAAAACCACGTTTGCGTGAAAATAAAATCACAACAATAAGCCCCTTAAAGTAAAATAATTTAAAGAAAAAAAAAAGAAATCCAAGGAAAGCAATCGCACAAAAAAGGGAAAATTACCTTAGCATCTACACTCCTATTGTAATTATTATGTGTGGACAATCACCCCTTTAATATCTCTTTTTCGTGAGGGACGGAAAAGATATTCTTACAAATTACGAATACCCAAACTGTGTTCGCATAAAATAATTAAAAAAAAAATGTAAAATCGGAATAAAACTACATACCATTTTGCGCATTCGAATGGTGTTTTTCTCTGTCGATGAAAAAAAAAAAAGAGGCAACTTTGGCAAAGGATAGGATACATAACGAGTAAAAGTACATGCGAATTCAAACGAATGAATACATGTTTAAGACAATCACAAAGAAAAGTAACTTTTTAAAAGGAACAAGCAAATCCACAAAAATGAAACTTGCTCTGGCATAACGTCGTATAAAACGCAGAAAGACGGACGCGCGATAATTTTTGACGCACTCCACGACGGTCGAATCAGAGGTACCAAACAACAACAGCTTAATCAAAAAAGCGCATTCACAAAAAAAGGGGGTGTCAAACGTGAAGGCGCATATTTTGCATCTTAACGAAAAAACAATTGCACATTGGAAACAAATTTCAGTATAACTTCCCGTTGACTTGAAAAAAAGTGTGCTCATATATGTATATATATATGCATGTACATGTGTACAGTTTGCGCAAAAAACAAGTTAGCAACGAAACGTCGCAAACAAATTAGGCTATTTCGAACGCTGTCGGCCCCTTCAACTTGTTATATATAAGGCAAAGGGTCACCAAATGAACACCATGGCATAACAAACGGGGTAAAACTGTTACGTACACTTAAAAGCTATTGCAGCGTTGGAATGGCTAAACATAGATATAAATTTGTGTGATAAATTTGCATGATGGTGTAGTGTATGCACAGGTGTGTGTGTAATAATATACATATAAACGCTTTTTCAATACAGCGCGCTGAGCATATCTATCGAATGATTAAAGCAAAAAAAATAAGGGCATAACATGATTTTATGAGCTTTACGCGAATAAGGCGCCAAACCGCTGCAAAGATTCGCAGAAAATATTTGAATTAAATTTAATTAAATTAAAAATGACCTTTCATATCCTTTTAAAGCGAACTAATACTGTCTCTTGAGACTGACCACTTTTTTTTTTTTTTTTTTTTTTTTTTTCAAATGTTCAAAAAGGACTCATTTATGTACACAAAAAAGTGAACATTTTTATTTGGAAGAATATGCTATAGGGCGTCAAAAAAAAAAAAAAAAAAAAAGGATATTTCCATCTTACAAGTTTTATATTGCTTAAAATTTCCTTTTTGGACAAATGTTAGACAAGGAAAAAAGTGCGAAAGTTCATCGCTTCCTCGTCATTTAACACTTCCCAATTTTTAAAAAAAAAAAACGAATTCGTGGTACGCATAAAAATGAGTGAAATAAAGAAAAAAAAAAAAAAAAAAAAAACAGCTAAAAGTGGGCTCAAACGAAGCGCTATAAAGGAACGAGAGTTGAACAAAAAAAGGGGGGGCAAAATTACATGCATTCGGGTAAAGCCACATCAGACGCAAGCAGAAAAATGGTACGTATGGCCCTCCGGACAAGGATAAAAAATGGAAAGCCTCTTCAGGGGGTATTTTTTCCCCCCACTCTTAAGAAAGGCCATCCAGGGAAACGCAAAAAAGTTACCACACGTGTGTATGCGCGTGAAAGTATGCATTAGGGGCATGCGCGGACACGAGAACGCGCAAATTGTAGAACATGTCTGCTGGCACTTCTCCGCGGACGCATTTCCACCGCTATAATTCAGCCTACACTCCCTAATCCTTCGAACAGACCAGAGACGTACCGCGCAACTTCCATATAGATGGGTCCACGTCCGTCTTCAAGTGGATTCGGAAAATAAAGTACTTGTCCGTGCGCACATTGTACTTGTACACGGGGCAGTTATAAAACATATGTTTGTTGTTTTCGATAAACTTCACCTTCTTGTCCTTGTTGGACACGACGGTGATATGAATAACGGGCATGTTCTCGCATAGCACCTTAGGGGAACTCTCCTCCAGTTTTCCCTCTTGCCAGTTCCACTTGGACCCTTCAATGAATAAACCATGAATGTGAAATCCGTGCTCAGGGACTTCCTTAATCTTCTCAATATCGTGATTTTTAATATCAGCATATAGCACCACTTCGTCCAGAGAAATTTGGTCCTTCTTATTTAAACGAGTAATCTCTTGTTTCATACTGGTTAGGAACCCTTGAGGGTTAAAAAACCCAGGTAGCCAATAAGACTTCAGCTTCCCATTATGAATATAATTCATAATTTGCTCATATCTTAAATTCAGAATATTTAACCACTGATTTAGGTTGTGACATACCCATGAAATTTCTGTTTCACTAGCATCATAGATCCACTTCTTTGGTACCGACTGGGAGTAAATATATTTCGTATCATTTTGTAAATCAGCTGTCATTATTTTGGAGCCATCGATTGCACTGATAATGTCGTTTAAATTTGTTTTAACCAAATCGATGACTTTTTTAATTCTTTCAATTTCTTGTAAGAAGAAAACTTGTAATGGCGAAAAATTATATTGCACATTTTTTTCCCCTTCATTGTTACTTTCCCAGTAGGACACTCCCACACTATCGTACACATCATTCTCTTTCGATATCCAAAGGGCATTCTTGTTTGTATTGTCAGACGCTGAAGCTGCATATTTAGTAGCATTAGCTGTATGACTCAGAGGGTTGTTTCCTATTGCACTTCTTTGTAGCATATTTTCGTTCATATCTGAATTTTCCTTGTTTTTCCCTTTATAAAAGCTGCTCTCCAAATTTGAAAAATTTTTAGTAGTTGCATTCAAATTGGTTGTTGCATTTATCGGTTGGTTTGTCTGAATGGTTAACTGCTGATTTTTGTTCTTTCTGTAAATAATTTTTTTTATTTCTTCCAAGTTTATTTCCGCTGGTAAGATTAGCAAGATACCCTCGGCGATTTCCTTCACCACCGTTTCCATGCTCTTCTCCTCCCCTTGATCCACATCCCTCGGCTGAATTTCCAAAATGGAATTTAAAACCTGCCTTGACTCATTCACACGGTACGTTATTTCTGCGTTGTTGTGAAGGTCTAGAACAGAGGGGGTATCAATATTCGGCAGTTTCTCGATAAAATGCTGGAAGTTTGTAATTTCGTAAAATTTGGGCATATTGTAAAAATTTTCCAGACCTGTTTCATTTTTCATTTTGAACAAGTCTTCATTAAAATAATGTTGCACGTAGGTTAGGAGTAATTCCCTGTCCAAGTCATCTGTTACCTTCCCTCCGTATTGCACTTCTGCCAACATGTAATGAATAGATTCCCAGTCTATGGGTCGGTTCACTAGCAGAGTAGAATAGAGATGCTTTTCAATAAACAGAAAAGAAGCAAACAAATCTGTGATGCTAAATTCGTACGGGACACACCATCCCATTGGCCCAAACTTCTTTCTTTCGCATAAAACGCAGTGAAGGTACGATAAGGAATATATAATTTTCCTATACTTTTCATCGTCTATTTTTTCCAATATATCTTCCTTTACAATATCCTTATATATTTTCCTCATGTTATTTTTTATACCACTACTCAGCGATGTAGATATTTTAATACTTCCGTGCAGGATGCAAATAGGAAATTCATCATCTGGCTCGGATGTTAGAAATAATCGGAAGTCTTCCTCAATATCGTTCAACTTTTTTAGCATATTATAAACTTCGATGATGAAATTTTTATTTAAATGGCAGTTTTGTAAAATTAGCCAGTTTCCACTGATGAGTGCATTTTTTAACTTTTCCTTTGCAATTATTTCTTGTCCTTCTCCCATGGAAATTTTGTCCGTAGGATATTTCTTAAACTTCTTTGCGAAATCGTCTATCATGTTCGTGGGATCGCTAGCCAAGGATAACAAAAATAAAAAGGGCTTCCTATTACTGGATTCAGCAAATATATTTTCTAGAGTCTCATGTTTTATGGTGTCACTATTTCTGTTTAGCACTTCGTCCACAAATTTATTTGCACACAGAATGGTCCTGTCTTCCCTCAGGCAACGAATAAGGCAGAGCTTAATAAATGAGCTTATTTTGCTATTCACATCTAACCTTTCGTTATAGTATGGAATATTTTTATTTTCTATATCTAGCACATCATAATAATTCTTCCATATGTTTTCGTTCAGCTGCACTACATTCACGATATCATAAAAGAAGCGATTGTTTTTGTCATTACCAAAGGAGTGGTTCGATAGAGAAATAATATTTTTATATAATTTTTCATTCTTTAATAACCACTTGGTGGAACTTATTTTGTTCTTTCCCCCCTTTCTTGAAGCCTCCATTTTGTTCTTATTCGCGCACTTGTCTGTGCTAGGAATACCTGCGCTGTTTCCACTACCAATGTTACAATCCCCTGCAGTAGTACCATTTACCGCACCACTGTTTCCACTTGCGCTTTTGTCACTTTTATCATTATCGATTCCTCTTCCCTTATCGCTTGAGCTCAGATAAACATCCGAGGTTCCGTCCATGACACCACTGGCGGCGTTCTCCTTCTTTTTCCCCTTCGCCGCATCCGCATTTTCTCCCAGCAAATTATTACTTAGAAGTTCGCTACTAATATCATTCGAAGGACTGTAATGCGAAAGGGGATTTAGGAAAAAGCTAATGTCCTTATTACTAATGACATTATCGTAAAGGAGAATCTTCAAAGATATTAACAATTTAAAGATAATTTTATGCTGATCAAATAGACACCTTTCCATGTAACAAATTATCAGATTGGTTAGAGTAGACAGGATGGATTCAACTCTTTTCTTAATGTGCTGTCCCTTCTCCGCTCTCTTTATAGATAAGTCAAACTGCTCCAGAAATTGATGCAATGATGTGTTATATATATAATTCACATTGGTAATGTCGACGATGCAGAAGTATAGGATACTTCCCCTCAATGCCACACTCCTATATTGCTCTCTCTTCTCATTAATTTCTTTCTTCTTCTCATTACTATCCTTTAATTTCGTTTCTAGCTCTTTGGATAGCAACTTGGTGTTGTTCAAAACTTCTATTAATTCCTCGTCTTCTATCAGATTGGAGCTACTTGTGTTCAGCTTGTACAACAGCTGCTTATCAAGGTCCTGCAACGATTTCGTGTTATCCTTAAGTTCTATCATAATATTTTTTAACGACACTTCCAAATGTTTTTGTTCTTCAGTTAAAACCCTACCCAACAACTGATCTTCCAACCCCTTAACCGTAACGGTAAAATCAATAACACAACATTTGGCATAAATTTCTGGGCTATAATTAGGGTTGGGCAAATTGGTAGTCATGAATAGGTTAAAGTTCTCGTCAAAATTTATTAAGTTGTTTTCTATTAGTATGTAATTTTTTTTTCCCTTTTTAATGATTTGCTTCTCCAGGACAGAGTCCAATATAGGATCGATATACTCTTCAACATTTTCTATAAGTAATGTTTTTCCCTCACTAAGACAGAATTCCAAATTGTCCTTAAACTTGCTACTGTTAAATGTAGTAATACATCTATGATTGGATAAATCGTTTTGAAATTCCTTATTCTTTATCCAGTTGCTGGCTTGGCACTGAGGATCGATTAGAAGGACGTACTTGTTGCTGTTTTCGCTAATCAGCGCATTCTCAATGCTAAGTCTATCATTAGGTAATTTCTGAACACTCCAGTCGCAAATTTTGGTGTCATCTGAGGACAGCACATATTTTATCACATCGATGTTGTCCGACACGGGGATGTTTTTTATATTTTTCGTGTAGTGATAGAAAACTTCATTCATCAAATAATTTCTGAACTCTGTGTTGAACATACCGCAGTACGAAATGAAGGAAGCGCAGATAAATACATCTCCAACGATTTTCTTTTTGATGTTGGAAAAGTTGTTAGAATCTTCTGTCCATCTTGCCTTTTCGCTACCCAAGCCGTTAATTAATTTGTTGGCTTGTTCAATTCTTTGTTTCGTTTTCAAAGCTGTTTCTTCTAGAGTTTTTTTTTTCTTAAACATATTTTCAATATCTAATTTCAGATTGTCAACAAATAGTTGCGCTTTTAGCAGCGAGTCTTCCGCTGCTGCTAGCTGTTTCAGAGCATCTTCCAGTCTCCCTGTTTGTATCTTCAAGTAACTCATCTTCGGTTTTACAATTTTGGATGCTTGGTTATACATAGCCATGGCTCCAACCCATTTGCACAGTCCCTCTGCAGCCACGGAAGCCTTCTTTGCAATTTGTGTCTTGAAAAAAGAAGACTCAATGTACGGTTTTAACAACTCAATAGTTTCTTCATTAATATTATCCTTTTCATTTTTAGAAAAATCAAACAAAAGATTTAAGAAACGAATGTCAGCCATTAAAGGCTTGGCATATTCGTCAAAAGAATCTTGGATAAACTCTACATGTTGTTTATTTACATACTTTACACTAATTTTGGGTTCCTTTAACTTCCCCTGCAGTAATATCAACACCCCATCAAAAACGATGCGAATGATATCCGATGGCGTTTTCATACTCTTCAATTCGGTTATATCCTTGGCAGTGATACTTTTGATGGCTTCCTCCGCTTCATGCAAATATGGCAATGCTGCTTTTAGATCCTTATCTGCCTCCTCTTGTTCCTTCAAAATAATGTCCTTTTCCTTTATGCACTTATCTCTAAATTTGGACACTTCGATGCTTTGTTTTTCTGCCTTCAGAGATTCCTTCTTTACCTTTTCTAAAAGCACATTGGTTTGCTCATCTGACTCTTTTAATTTTTCTTCCTCATTTGTCAGACTTTCTCTCATTTTCTGAACATCCATGGCTGCCTCGTTCAGTTTTTTTAACCCTATATCTACACTTTCTTTCAAAATTTGAATTTCTTCATACTTTTTTACGTACATTTGTTTATACAAATCTATGAAGGATAAATAGGATTTGGGCGTCACGTATGTATTTCTCCTCATTCTCTCTTTGTATGTTTCACACGTATCTGATACTTTCTTATGGACAATAGCAAATAGGTTGAAAAAGTCATCTCTGAGTTTCTCCTCAATGTCGATGTTGAAATTGTTAAGGTATGCTGTTGACACATTTACAAGGGCTTCTAGGGGCCATTTTAAAAACCAGTTTATGGTGACACAATTGTATATGCATGGAAATTGTTGGTACCGTAAAGCAAACTCTTTGTGGATAGGAGAGAAGCACAAAAAGATATGAAGATTGTTTCTAAAATTGTCTAACAAATAATCAAAAATGACATTTGACGATACGTTAAAATCGTTTATTACTTTTTCGTCTTTTTTCTTCCTAGTGTCTTTCTCATTGCTCATATAATCGCTGTCGTTGTCGTCACTGCTCCTCGAGGATGTGTCACTTCTAAACTGTGAATCTTTGGAGTCCTCTTCCATATCCATGTCATCCATATTGTAGTCATTCTTTTTATTTTTTGTCTTTCCTCCCGCACCTCTCATTTTGGACCACTGGTTCAGTTTGTTCATTTCTTTCAAATAAGACTCCTTCATTTCAGCGCATATGGCCTCCTTCTCATCCTTAATAAACAGTCCATATACCAGCCCAGTGGACAGAATCGAATTCACATGCTCCAGTATGAAGTCGTTCTTCTCTATATCGCTATCGCTTAACAGAAACGTTGTCTTCTTGTTCATTTGTCCCGCAGATATATACAAACTTTTTAGGTCCTCAAAAAATAAATTTTTCGTATACGTCTTGGTTATATTTAACTGAAAAAGCACTTGTTCGCTGATAAAAACGCTAAGTTTGGTTAGTGACCTTTTGCCAGACCCACCGACACCTACCAGCATGCTAGACCCCATGGGTGTTTCCATAACTCGGTTAATGATAAGCAAATGTTTTAGCGAGTCATCAAAGAATACTAAATCTAGCTTTTTCACATTGTTCATATTGTACTCCTTCATATATTCGTATGCAATATATCTTAGCCTTTCAAAGTCTGCAACAATTTTGTAGTCTTTTTTCATCCAAGAGAAGGAAAAGTTGTTGAGATTTTCTTCTGCGTCGTTTTCCGCTTTTACCATTTCTACATTAGGATTATTCCTGGCAGATGCGGAGGGACTTCCCCTTTGTATCCTATTCGTGTCAATCATGTTTAAGTTGTTACTCTGTCCATCGTTTATATTTTCCTTATTTAAGAACCTAGATGGGCTGTTGCTTACTCTCCCTTTTGAAGCAACCCCTGTGGCGCTACCATTCGAGCCATTTGCACCTCCAATCGGACTGTCTCCTTTGACCTTTTTCGTCTGGTCCACAGTTTCAATAAGGTCATTTTCGATCATGTACTCAGTCTGCTCCTTTTCTGACACGTAGAAATAGCTAAAGTATATGCTCTTCTCCGCTACTTCCTTGTGAGATGGGTAGTACATCTTAAACACTTGCTTCAGTTGATCTAGAGAGAAGTTTTTATCTTCCATTCGAGAAAGCTTATCAATTAGGACCCTCTCACACTCGTGCTTCCACAAGCATAAGAAATTGTGCAAGTTGTTATCTATAGTTTCAAAAGGGCATAGTAACATGGAGTAAAATATTTTGGCCAAATCTCTCGTTGTATATAAATAATGAAAACGAGAAGGAACTGGCAAAAGATGCTTTTTCAATCTGCTAAACAAGTTAATGGTGCACAAAATTATTTTGTCTATATTATCTACAATGTCGTCGGAGAAGCTCTTCTTCTTATTAAATTTGGTTCTCAACACAGTGCCATAAATTGTGTTTATCGAATTCAAATTGTAAGGAGGTATATTTACGTTGAACCATTTCGACTTTAGCCTTTTTGGAATGTCGTTGTTTCCACACCCTGGGTGGTTAATGCACCCTATGTACTCTAAGTCAATTATTTTTTTAAAGTTTCCCCTTTTATCTTTATCTAAAAAGTAAAATCCCTGAAATTCGATTAGCTGTCTCAACAGCTCCAAGGTGCTTTGATCTCCCCATTCATTAATCTTAGGCATAGACATATCGTCTATGAAGATAATAGATTTTGTATTTCCGATTGGCCCATACGTCTTTCCACTTTTCCTTTCCAGTTCTGATTCGATAAAGAGTTGAAATTTCTCCGGAGTCGTCACACTTGAAAAATTGAACCTCTTGGTGTTCTTGTCCTGCTTAGATGTATACAACAATGCTATGGATGTCTTTGCAGAACCGGTAGAGCCCAACAGCAGTGTGCTTTTGTACGTATGGAAATTGTGGCACTTAATAGGTATATTAGAAATTAATTTTATTATATGTTCTACTTTGCTCGTTTCTATGGTTGGTATCAATATTGATGAAATGGAGTTCATATTCTTTGGCATTTTAAAAGGGGCTACATTCCACTTGGTCAACTTCCTTAGCTTCATGTCAAAGTAGTAGTCATAAATAAGGCATGTTTCTTTTTCGAATTCGTCCTCTGCATCATTCTTGTCGTTTCCTGGAGGGACTTTTTCGCCACCTCCCATTTTGGAATCCACGTTTTTCCTTCCATGGTTCGAATTATCTCCTTCCTTTAAAAGAACTTTAACAAATGGCACGTTTTTTACTAAAAAGTTGTGCACCTTTAGTCTGTCTCTGTGTTCCAGCAAACCACACAATCCCCACAATACGGCGTACAGCATTATTTGTTCGCACTCTTCTGCTTTGACCTGTTCGTATTTGGTTCCAGATGTTAAGCTGAAATTGTTCACGGTGTCCATCTTGTCATCATCTTCTTCTTCCTCTTCCTCCTCGTTCGCGTCCTTTGCTCCTCCTACAGCCAACACTGCGGTAGTGATGGATAGACCATTTTTGCTTAATTCGTCGCCATTTCCGCCATCTTCCCCTCCTTTCTTGTCCTTTCCAGGCAAGTCCTGCTTAGCACCTCCAACATTTACGAGCTGCCCCTTGGAGTTCTCCTTAGATGCGCTTCCTCCCCTTGCGTCGCCAATTTTTGTACCAATTTTACTCTTATCGCTAGTCATAGATACCATTTCCTTTCCTTTCAGCATCTCCGCTTCCTTGCCTTTTTTTCCTTTCATAGCGGAAGAGGACAACACAACATTACTGTCAGTCTTCTCATGGAGAGCAGTCGCCCCATCGGATCCCTCCACATGGTGCTTCTTCTCAAACTTATCACTATGGTGTAGCAATTTCTTCTCATTGGAGTCGCAAAAAAATATCTTGTTCAAATCTTCCTCATTGTACATAAAGTTATTAATGGCATTCACATATTGAATCAGCTGCGTATTCAACAAATTGATGGTCTGAGAAATTAAAATCGAGTCGGTGACTTCCATCACAAATTTGCAGTTCTCCTTGACGAAATTTAAAACTTGAATTTTGTCCAAATAAAAAATAAACAGTTTGTTAAAAATGGGGAATAAAGTAGCTCCATAGGTATGCACATCCTTCAATTTTTGCAACCAGCTATAAATGAATGGCTTATAACCCAAATCGCTGTCCGATATGTAGACAATACCAGCCCTACTAACAGTGGCGGGAGAAGCATTATTCAAATTTTCCACCTCGAAGGCTATCTTAGTATTGTCAGTCATAGGAATTCTATCATTATTAGCTAAAGTTAATATCTTATTGTCATCCAAAACTGTGTTTAAGTTTTCGATCCAAATAGCGTCCACGGGTCCATCACACACAATCCAAGTATTGTACTTCAAATTATTGTTGTTATATTTTTCCCATATATTTGCGAAAATACCTGGAGTCCATTCTTCACTCAAATTATCCTTCACCCCGTACATATGCTCAGACGTTATAGCCTTAGGGTTTAGTGTAATAATTTTTGTCACATTTCCTATATTACTTAGTGCAGAAGTCAATATGTTTAATATTTCTGTCTTTCCTGTGAGGGTATTTCCTACTAACATGAACCCATGACGAACTAGCGAAGTTTCGTAGAGCTGTAATATTTTCAAAATCCACTTACTCTTTGCGCACAGCTTTTTTTTATTAATAATTTGGTGCACATTTTCTTCAATCAATTGGTAACTCTTCTTTGTGATGTTGTGAAATTTTGGAAAAACATCATTCAGTAGAGACAAAAATAACAACACGTCGTCGTAAATTAACTTGGACAAATTCATATCCCTTAAGGTTCTCATTAAAAGCATTTCTTCATCGTTTTCATTCGCCCCTGCAGCTCTTTTCGTATCTCCAGCGGTACGCAGGACAGATAATATATTCCTCAACCCAAAATCGTAGTGCTTCTGCTTCGACAGCTGCTCTTCACACAAACCGTACAGAGACTTAAATTTGTTGCTCAAATTGTCTATATCTAAATACCCCACAGATGCTAACTTTACCTTTATAATAATTTGCCTATCTGGTACCATCATCGAAATGAACCGAAAAAATATTTTTAAATTCTCTGGCAACAATTGTCTTCCAGCATACCCTGGATTCATAGTGATAAAATAAGCGGAGGATGGATTCAAATTAATCGCTTTGGAGTCACCTGGAAAGAGAAAAGATTTTAAGGACTGCTTCTTCGCCGTTACGATGGACTCGATCTGCATAGCCACCACAGACAAAACGTCCAAATTAATTCTGTTAAATTCGTCGAAGCATCCCCATAAACCACTTCTACACAACCCTTTAAATATTTTTGCCATATCTTTATACTTATGCTGATTAGAGCAGTTTGTCACAATGACGTAGATCCCTAACGTTCTTCCCAAATCCTTGACCGTTTCTGTTTTCCCGGTTCCAGCAGGTCCTGCTGGAGCACCACCATAGCATAGTCCTAGTGCCTGCGCGCAAGTCAAATAGCACCTATCCGTTAGCGGAGTTATACACAGCCTTTCCTTAATACCTAGATATTCATAAGAGTATACAAAATCGACATCCGAAATGCTAATCAAAATAACATTTTTCTCCACTTTGTAATAAATCCTCGTCTGTTTTAGCCAGTCAAAATCGGTGCATGTTTTTATTTTATATTCCTTTATCTTTGTTGAAATTTCGTTGAACAAATCTCTCTGGTGAACATGTATAGTAACCAGCGTTTCATATTTAGTTCTGTTCAGTTTGGTTCCCAAATCGGAAAGACATATGTTAACCAACTCTGACATTATATAATTGATTTTCTTGTTGGTTACTTTTAATATATTTTTCTCCGAATGATACTTATGGATACATTTTTCTATATCATTTGTCCACATGACTTGTAAGCATATGAGAGCAACCTGAGCAATGTTTTTGTCACAGAATTCTTTTAAATTCACTGTCTTGAATAGCTGCGCTGAACTGGCTACCCCTAGCTTGCACTCCTTTTTCACCGCCTTTTGCATTTCCTTTTCGAGCAATATTAACCAATTTTCTATATTCCCATCTATCGTTACATGGTTGACCAACTGCACCGTTTCAATATCATCCTTTTCTTTATTATTTATACAAATGATTCTTTTCTTGTTCTGTATGGTCTTTATAGTAAGGTAGTTTATAGCATCAAACAGTTTTATTAACTCGGATTGAATTATGTTAATGTCAGATCCTTGAGATAGTATTTTTAGTAACACCAGATTGGACACAAAGTAAAAACGGGGAAATTTGCTCCTCTTCCCTTCCAAGTACGATTCTAAAGACTTCTGACAGCTCTCCAAACCCTTCTGCATATTCGGCAACAATTCCTTTAGCATACTGCTTTGGCAACATTCTATAACGATGGAGGATTCGTTCGCAATGTTGATTATGTTAATCCAGTCTTTGTCAATTTGATGAAACCTCTTAGACTCGATTGGCATTTGTCTTGCTATGTCCCCACTGGTAAAAACGCTCTCCATGGAGCACCACAGCATCTGCACTTTTATCCATCGCTCCACAATATCACTACAGTCAGATAATTTATTCAATAACAATAGCAGTTTACTCTTAAATGGTTTGCTATACTTTGTCGAATTTATATTGTTTAGTAAAATTTGACTTTCTTCTAAACTCTCTTGTATTTCTGTCACTTTGCTTCCTACAAGAATGCACGCATAGTCCCTATTCTTCCATTTGCTAAATTGGAAACATGTTTCGTTCCATATTTTATACTGCTCGTTGATCTTTTCCTCAATGCTGGCCTCCTTCTCCGCGCTGTCGCATATGTCCAGAATATCATCCTTCTTTTGTAGCAAATTGTTATTTATTATATCTTTGATGAAAAAGTCCATGTTATCCAAGTCCAGCTTATTTAAATTGTCTATGTATTCCTCCTCGTCGACGCAGGCGCTTTCGATGAGCATGCCACCTTCAAGGCTTTTCTCCTTCGGGGGGGATTGGTCAGCACCTTCAGCGGCTTGCACACTTTCCCCATCGACACCCTCCACAATAGCCGTAACAGCCGCGTCTTCCGCCCCAGACACTGCCCCCTTATCATCGCAGCTGATCTTCTTCCCCTTCTTCTCCTTCGCCGTGCTCTCCTTCTTCTTCTCTTTCAGCACACCGACAATCTCCACCCAGTGGCGTTTCAAAATGGTCTTCTTCTCCAGCTCCTCCACAATGGGTGTGATCTCTTTAAAGTAAAAAATTTCCTTCACCAAGTTCTTGTAAATAACGATCATCTTTAAATTCTTGGGGAGCTGAGAGCACTTCTTCTCGAAAGACAGAATATCATTTTTCAACTCCTTCATTTTTACAATTCCCTCATTCCACTTTAAGTTTTTCCACTCGTTCAGCTTCTCCTTCAGTTGCACGTACAAATCGTACAGTGAGTAAAAATTATTTATCTCCGTTGTGCTCAAAAAAAGATCATCATGCTCTTGGTGCTTTAAACCGAATATGGACTCTCCCTTATAGTAGCTATTGTACTTTTTTTTTAGCATGGAGATTTCTTCCTTGTATCTCTTTAACAGTTCGAATGCATTCAGCGGCTTTATGTGTTCACTTTTGAAATTCATTTTTAGGAAATTCTGTCGAAACATTTTTATGTCTTCCTTAAAGTTATAAATGTTATTCATTAACTCATTTTTCATGATGCTTTTTTTCTCTTGTATTTCTTCTTCTACATTTCTTGTGAAACATATGAGCTCGTTAAACTTGTTCAAAATTACATTTTTTTTCTCCACCTCAGATTTGTACAAGGAGATAAATTTCTTTTTCATCACGTTTAGTTTGTTAAATGTTTGTAGGAGGTTCCTATTATAAGACTCGTCCATTTCGTACATCTCGCTCGAGGATTTCCTCTTATCAAGATTGCTAATAAATTTCTGTGGATAATTTTCTTCTTCATCGTAATGACCAGAATTCCTCATCGATTCTACATGTTTCTTCAAAAAATTGTTCATGTAAAATTCCAGCACGTCTATCATTTGGTTTATAGGATTTAGCGCAATATCTATGGTTGACTCGAAGACGTGTATTTTTTTTATAACATTGATGACGTAGTACAGGGAATCTACATCTACAATGTTTTTTTTAAGCTTTGTCTTATATTCACTCATTTTTTTTATGAGCATGTCGCTTTTTCTCTTAACCGGTTGTATGACTTTATTTGCACACTGTAGAGCTTCATTTTCAATTATATTTATCAGGTACATTTTGAAGCTCTCCAAGTTGAACTTGAAAATGTTAAGTGAGTAGTAGCTGTCTATATTGTTGATTTCCTTTTTTATGTTTATGAATTTTTTTATCTTTTCTTCTTCTTGGTATATTTTTATTTCGTCTTCTTCTTCCCTTTCCGTGTCGGATCCGCTGGTGGGGCTCTCCTCTTTCGTGTCATGTTCATTGTTGATGTGTTCTTCTCCCTTTGTGTTCGCATTTGTAGGATCTACTTCGTTTTCCCCATTTTTTGCGCTGAAATACAGCGCATTGCTCTCTTTGTCCTCTCCCGCTATCTGCAAGTTGGTAAAGTTTTCTCCACCTGGCACAATGTTGGGATGCTTGTCCTCGTTATGCGTATCCTTTACGGCCCCCTTTGATGCCTCCCTCGAAGCGTCCTTCAGTTTCTCCGACTCGAAATCGCGAATTATATATTTGTACTTGTCAAACTTGCTGATGAACTCGTCGACGATGCCCTGGAACACGCCCAGCTTTTCATTTAGCTTGACCAGCTCCTTTTCTATGTTCTTGTCTTCCCTGATTTTCTCATAAAAATCGAAATCGTGTTTCAAGTTGCGCACGCAGTTTTCTTTTTCCATATTAAGCTCCTCTGCGACATGTTTGAAGGACTCCTTTGCATTCTTCCTATTAAAGTAGGAATAGTCCAGGAGCTCCTCAAATGTGCTCTTCTGTTTGCACCCTGGACCCTCTTCATTGTGGCCTTTTTTTGCAGAAGACTTCCCCATTGCCCCACTGTCCTGCTCCTTCCCCGTAGAGGCACCACCACATTTCTGGGTTCCCCCCAGATCGTTAAGGAAAAACTGCTTTACTAAATCATCCCCACTTATCCAGTTGTCTATATAAATCAAATTGTTAATTGAAACGTTTATGATCTTTTTGATATTCTCCTTTATGCTACTAATGGAAGGGTTAATCACAATGTCATTTTCGTGAACGAGGAGCAAAATTTCAATTTCATTTATCTTCGCAACTTGGTTCTTCTGTTTTGTTCTATCCTCTTCCAAATTAGACCATGTATTAATAAGGCTCTTGATATTTTTTAGGTAAATTTTCTTCAGCACACCCAAAAATATATCATAGTAAAATTTTCTCGTGTTCAAAATTTCTTCCTTTGTAATTTCAGTCTTCAGCTTATTTTCATAAACATATTGTATATTGCTGAGGAGGTCGAAAATGGCGATTTGTATTTTCTTGGATATGGAATTGCAGAGCATAATTTTATTGTGGAATTTTTTCTTGTGCTTGTTGATACCGAGTTTTTCATTCTTATGTTTCAGGATTCGATAGATTATCTTAGTGTTATAGTTAATATGGTCGTCAATAATATCGTACAAAGAGTTAATTGCATCTTCAAATTCTGTTAACTCTTTGTGCAAGTTCGTTATAGAATCTTCTAGTGCATAATTACTCCATGTGTATTTGACTAGAAAAGGGAGCAACAGTTGGTCAATGTAAATAAAAAAGCGCTTTAATGTAAACTCGATGTCTTTTTTTTTGTTATTTTTCATTTTCTTTATCAATATGAGTATGTTATGAAGTTTGTAGTAAAAGCTGTATATTTTGGATTCCTGCGAAATCATATTTTTTACTTCCTCTGGGATTTCGAAATTGAAAGACAGAAAAATTTTGGCCTCTCTTATTATTCTCTTTATTCTGTTGTCAAAATTTACTATCACATTTTTCGTCTTCGGGTGCTTCACAAATACGGTAACGTTTAGGCTGTTCACACTTTTTATAAAGCTCAGCCAATGTTTAAATAGCTTAATTTTGTACTCTTCGATGAACTTTGAGATTTTCAAGTATAATTTTAGTACCTCCTTGCCGTTGGCATTTTTGAACAGCACGTTTTTTATTTTTGTTTTCTCTTTTTCGAGTGTCCTCGCCATGGTTTCTGCGCTCGATAAAAACTCCTTTTTTCCTTCTTCCTCACCGTCTTTACCTTCCCCTTTGGCATTTCCTACACCAGTGCCTTTCGATACTAATCCGTCCTTCTTCCTTTCATGATCTTCCAACAACTTCGTAACTTGCTCGTTTATGCTGTAAAAAATGTCTGCACTGGTGCTGCCCCCATTTTCGTTATCCGCTATACGTAGAGCCCCATTGGCCGCATCACCCTCGACCGGACGAGCTTCTCTCCTCTTATCCATATTGGTCTTGCCCTTCATAGCGGACAAGTCGTTATTCAAATGAGGCAACTCGAAATAGGAAGACAGGTTATCCTTATCGACGAGTGTCGAATTATTTTCATCTAGAAAAATCTGAATGATATGATTGATCTTGTAGTTAATGCTGAGGATCCAAAAAATATTTTTCAAATAATTTAAGCTCTTACTAGAGTTTAAGCTACTTTTGTAATTTTCCAAGTCGTTATTTATACCATTTAGAATTTCTAAAAATTGCGACAACAGTATATCATATTTTGTATGTAGGAAATGGATCAAATAACCTCTTATGAAATGCTCCTTAAATTTGAAAAAGATAAAAAAGGAGAACATAATATTGGAACTGTTGTTCAACAAGCTGACGATGCTGTCTTGCAAGTCGCTCTCCAGTTCAGATATATATACGCGCAATTCTACAAAATCCCTATCGAAGTAGTTATCCGTGTAATTTAGCATATCTTCCGTGTGCTTCATTTTGAAATCCTTTATGTACTTATTGAACGAAGCAGTTATATTTTGTATGCTCTCAAATTTTACCCTTCTGAGAGACTTAAACTGTTTTATGCATAGGAACAAATCCACCAACTTTTTCAGACGCCTACAGAATATTTCTATCTTACAAAATATCACTTTGGTGTTCAAATCAATTGATTTATTTTTAGAATTCTCTTCGAAAAAAGTTTTTATACTTTCAAATTCTTCCTTGTACTTCTCATGTAATTTAAAGCATAACTCAAATTTGTCGATTAAATCATCTGGATCTAATAGCCATAGATTCTGTCTCCTCTTTAGTTGTTCTATTTTTCTACTTTCACTGTCCTTCTCATTTGAGTAATCCTGTTCTTCTGCTTCATTTAATTTGTTATCCACGTTTTCTTCCATGTCTTCATTATCCTGTTCGTCTTCAGATTCGTCACTCTGGTCATCCCATGCGCAAACTCCATTTTCATCATCCAGGTACCCCCGTTCGCTTTCTTCATTTGGATCTGTCCCATCGTAGTCTTCCTCTTGGTCATTCCCATCTTCTGGGTCCTTTGTAAAATTTGAATTTCCCCCTTTTTTCCCCCCTGAACCCTGCATTCTATTGTGTTCATCAGTGTGCCCCCCATTCTGATCGTCTTCATGGCCGTAATTATCACCCTCATCACGACCCCCGTTTTCCAAATTTTTATCTGACTTGGCATCGCCATATTCGCTTCCAACTGCTCTACCACCCTTCCTACCTCGTGTATTATTTGTGCCTCGCCTCTTCCGCTTCTTCTTTTTAGCGCAAAATATTTCCTCCTTGCATTTAATCACAAGCTGGTTGGTGATCTTAATGAACAGGTTGTTCAGCTTGTTGGGTGTATTGTAAAATCGAGCAACAAGGTAAATCATCTTAATAGAATTCAAAAGAGAAGGAAGATTATCAATAATATTCTCTACGTTGCATAGATAAAGGGAAAGGATAAACTGCTCGATGCTTTCCAAGTATTTAATGTTGTCCTTACTCTCATTGAACTCATTTTCAATCTTCGTCTCTAATTCCCTCCACTTGTTAAGTATGTCAAATGTGTACGTATATTTTTGCTCTTCATTATTTGCACTATTTATGTTTATGTTATTTATTATATTTTTAATTTCTTTGCTTCTCAGTTCTTCCATAATAAAAAGTAGATATCTATGTTTGTACCTCCAGTACTGAATCTCGATAAATGGTCCCACGTCTACATTTGATTTTTTGTACTCTTGAATTTTTTCTTGCATATCATTGAACAAGTTTTCTAAAATGTTTAAATATTTGGTCAAGTGTGCGGTTTCATTTTTTTTCTTCAGCATTTTATTTTCCGATTCGCTTGCTTCCAACCCATCGTTTGGCTCCACGCAAACCATTTCATGCTGGTCCTGCATCATCTTCAATTTCACCTTTTTTATATGTTCTAAAATAAGAATAAATTCATCCAGCTCCTTTACATACGTGTCAAATTCCATTCGAAACTTTTTCACTTCGTCTGTGCAAATATTTGCGTGTATCATTTTGTTATTTAAAAAGAGGGGGTAAATAACCTTGTTCAGCATCACCTTTAGGGTGTCTAAAATATTTGGAGACAAAATTCCATAGAGTATGCTCCTGTCGTCCTTCAGGTCGCCATTTAGGCACTTATAGAAATAAACAATTTTTTTATCAAATTTTATATTTTCCTCTTTTGCTACCATCATTTGGTTTTTTTCCACTCCGAAGAGCAGCAAATCATTTTTCTCCTTGCCCAGAAAATTGTCGACTACTTCCTTCCGTTCATCTGCGTTTCTCTCTAGCAAGTAGTCCACATTGTACTCTTCTTTATAAGCAAATTTCAGCTTGTTCAGAACCCATTTGTGCGCCCCGTACGTCTGTGACTCATCGCTTCGTCGCTCCATCCTGTTCGCCTTCTAGGAATGCCTGCATGCATGTGCAATATGTGTGATGCGCAAAAGTGTTGTGTCAAAATATAGGCTGCACACACGTGTGTGCTAACCCGTGGGGGGGAAAAACGTGTAGATGAGGCGCTACTCACGCGTACAGATTCCGATCATGCGAGAGGGGATTTCCAAAGCATACCGCATGTGCGTAGTTATCTCCGCCCCTCGCGCGCATGAGTAACCACCACCGCGTAAGTATTACCCTACACACTTTTTGTCCTACATGCAAGAAACGAGTAACGTTGCATGCGCTTCGTTTTAAGTGTTCATTTGGACTGTTTTTTTTTTTTTTTTTTTTCCCCACTAAAATAACATTTATGAGTTTGTACCTATTTTTTGTGCGGTTTTCTCTCTTTTCTGCTTAACATTAACAAGGTCGCATGTGCATGTGCGCGACAAAAGAGCCCCGCTTTCTCCCAGTCTGTAGGCTACACCAAATGGGAGGCTGCACTAATTAGAGTGCATTCGCAAAAAACGAATTACAGGTTTTCAAATTATAGCACATTCAGTGTGTTCCTATTCGCGCAAGCTTCATATGGTCCTTACGTGTACTTATATATGTAAATATAAAAATAGGCACAAAACTATATTTACATATGCATCTGTGTAGGTGTTATTATGTAAACAATATTGCGCATGCGTATGCGTGTACCTCTGCATGCACAGCAAGGCGTACATGATGTATGTACGTGCTTTACCTATCTGTGGACACATATGGTACAAACACAGCCATGTAGACGCTTTTACATAAACATATTTCATACACAAACTTTGCAAACACGTACACACACTGCCTACACGTGTCTTAGGAAAGACAAAAGTTTCGTTAATTCATGCCAAGTGTACACACTTTTTTTTTTTTTTTTTTTTTTTTTTTTTTAAATACTCTCTTTCGATTTTATTAAAGAAAAATGTAGATAATAATTTAAAATGCAATTAACGTGTTCAATTTTTACGAACGAAAAATTGACAATGCGGACACTAACACATCCACTTGCAAGCAGACAAAAAGGAGAAAAGGAGGAGAAAAAAAAAAAAAAAAAAAAATATTACATGTACAATTTTAAAAACGACAAAAATTAAAGCTTAATGCCAACTCCATAGGAATCGTCCAAGTGAACATATTCACAAAAAAAAAAAAAAAAAATTCATATATATGTGAAAACATATATAGCATTTTCTAGGGATAGGAAAAAAAAAAAAAAAAAAAAAAAGTAATACATCCCGCGCATGTGAAATGTTCCCCCCGGATTCTTTGCGTCTCCGTTTTTGTGCTGCGTGATCCCCCAGAAGGGGGACAATACACCTTGGCTGGTTCTCCGTGTACCTTGTGTGTTCGTTTCGCCCTCCGCTTTTAAGTTATTCTAACACTTACGATGGTATTACATATAATGGCTAGAGAGGGGCACTGAAAAAAAAAAAAATTCAAACGGGAATACACACATATTTGTACACAAATATATATATGTATACATAACCGTGCGCCGAGTGAGGCACGTCGAAAAAACAGCTGTGTGCGCGTCCTACAAATCAGTAATAATATAATTTGTTTCTAACGCTTGGTACATTTTTTTCATGAAAATCTGCGAACGTAAGGAAACGCTGCGCACAGCGCTCCTAGATTGGACAAGGCGGTTATATACACATGTAATACATCGCATACATCACGCGCGTCACATCTGTCATGTATATACCTTGCTATTCCTTCTGGAATTGCCCTCATTCTTCACCCTCGGGGATCACCTTCAATGACGCATTAGAATTAGAACCAGTTGCCTCAGAGGTAGATTCTTCAGGTGTTTCGTTAAGAGCAAACGTTGATTCGTAGAAATCGGCTCCTTTTTTAAGTTTCGAAGAATCCTTTGTTTTGAATTTTTTAAAGTGTTTTCCTATTTGTCCTAGTCTAAAATTTATGCCTTTGGACGCCGCTTTAGCAGGTTTGCCTTCGCTGGTATTATCTCCCGTCGAAGGAGGAGGCGTGGGGGTATGCCTAGAAACAGTTCCAACCTCTGCAGTACTCTGGTTTATAGTTCCTATATATTTATACAAATCTAATTCTAACTCCTTATTCCTATCCGCCAGATTTGCTTTTTCCTCATCTGGCACCATTTTCAAATACTCAACTGCTTTCTTCCCTTGGTCTGCATCAATTCCTTCCGAACCTCCCTCCAACTCTTCTTCTATAGACTCCAAGGAACCTTGGTCTGCCTCGAAAATGATATCTTCTTTTCTGAACCCAATTCCATCATTCGTGGTCTCTAAATCGACTGGCTCATCTGACATGTCCTCTACTGTCGCCTTCTGCTGAGCCTCTGCGCTGCTTAGGAATTCGTCGTAGGCGTACAGCACGTCGAAAACTGCAAAGGGGAGGAAAAAGGACAAGTGTGCACATAGGATTATAGGAAAGGGTTTATGTATACCAATTCACAAAAAACATACAAAAAAAAAGCTATAATGTGCACATGTGCTCATTGTTGCGCTCCTCTCCAATTATACCTTTCCTCTTGTCAAACAAATCCTCATTCTCAATCTTCATGTAAAAGGAACGCATCCTCATGTACCTCGTGCTCTTCAACAACGATTTAAGATTTTCTAAAATGCGATTTGCGATATTTGGGTGAATCATCTTGGACCTTAAAATCTCAAACTGCTGTTTGTGGTGGCAATACAACTGTTCATAGTAGTAGACGTTAATGTGCAAAACAGAAACGATAGAAAATAGGTAAAGAATGAATTTCTCGGGGTCTTTATTGAAGTAAGAAATTAAAAATTCAATGATTGAATATTCAAAAAAAGGACTACTTGGATTGGAAGAAACTAAATTCGAGAGACCTAAATATAATGACAGAAATGTCTCCGCTATATATATGTTTCGTCTGTACAGAACTGCCGGTACATGCAAAACGGCTCTACCACATATACGAGCATGCCTTATTGCAGTTGGATGTTCATACAAAAAGTTTCCTTTCAGGTGTGTTACACTTTTAAAAAATTTGTGTAGATATAAAGAGGTATATCTTGTTAAGGATAGCATGCTTTCCATATTTAAAAGTTGCCTTGTAATGTTGTATGCCTCTACATGAGTTGCTATTAAAATGCATTGCATACGAAATCCTTTATGTACAAAGGCAGTATCTGTTTTTAAGAGATTGTCAGTATTCCCCCTCGTCATGATCAAATTTTCAATGGTTTTGCAAATTTGCTGTACAGCCATGGCCTTTGCAACTTCGGTTTCAAGGTCCAGGTTCAAACTCTTCTTCACGTTTTTACATTCGACTTGGGTAAAAAAGAGAGTGGAAGGGGGGGGGGGGAAGAAAAAACAGGAATGAACCATTGAGTCATAGGATTCTCCATACAATACGAACCTTTCCTATTAACAAACAAATATGCAATCACAAATGGAAGCACTACGTGCACAATTACATTCACAAAAGCATACACACAAAAAAGTAAAATATTTGCCCGTTGTTTTCTGCACTTACTGTTACTGGTGTCATGTTTAAAGCTATAATCGCTGATGTTGTGGCTTAATTCCTTGACTACATTGTAGGAAGTAAAGGGTGTGTGGGCGTACGGTTGTATGGGTGGGGTGGAGATCGTGGATCATCGTATAAAAGCACAGATAAGACAATAACAATGGTGAATAAAGCTTGTTTTACTAACATGAAAGCAGCAAAAAAAAAAAAAAAATAAATAATAAATAAAATAAAAATAACATGCAATCGGAAGCGAAAGTTGGAGGAAGGCCCTTCTTTGCGCAATTGTCATCGCATGGGGAAACTCGTAGAGCTATCTCCTCGGAACATTTTGCAATCTCGGGGTTGATATATCAGAAAAATACTCTGACGTGGACACACATATTCACGCAAGTCCCCTCTTGTTTACCAGAAACAGGACTGATTCGATGTCCCTTTTTCTTGAAAGCGTAAAAGAATCTATTAAGCTTGTCTGCGGAATGAGAGAGAGAGAGAGAGAGAAAAAAAAAAGTGGGTGTAGAAATACATATAAAAAAATCCTCATATACGACTTTGCCACTAATGAGAGACCCTGTTCTAAACAAATGTGGAACGAGTCCAATGTGTACACTGGTATGAATGTACTAACCAAAAATGCTGGAGGCGAATTCACTCAGTCTGATTAACCCAGGATTCTCGTCAATGTAGTAGGGACTCTTAGGTATTTCATCGAAGAAAGATAAAAACAATTTGTTCTTGTTGCTCAACACTTTAAAAACATCCAGAGGAATATTATTATTGGGATTCTTTAAATCTCTAGGCTTGTATTTAGTAAACATAGGAAATCCCCAAACGGATTGTGGTTTTACTAAATGTACGTCATCTCTGCTTAAAAATTTCTTAAAATAGTCAACATAGGGTTGTTGTAAAGCATCAAAAAGGAACAATAAATCATCACAGAATGTACCCTTTTCCTTGCCTGCAAATCTGTTGTCACATAATTTTTTTATGTAATTATCAAGACATTTTAAAACATTCGGCTGAGAATCACACTCTTTAGTGTAATGTAATTTTATGGTATAAACTGGGCAGTTCACAAATACTTTACTTGTTCGTTCATTTTCCAGAATATTTTTCACGATGTTTTTTCTCTCTCCATCTTCCATGCTTTGATATAATTTTTTTAAAGCAGATATTGGTGTTCCGATGGAAGTTAAAAATACTTTATATTCCTGTCGGTTTAACTGAAATGAGAGCAACCCGTTCTTGTCCTTCAGCTTAATGTTTGTTTCTATCAGAGGGGGCAAGATACAGTACTTGTGAAATTCCTTTATAGTAAAGGATGTGTACTTTGCAACAGGTTCCTGATTTTCAAAGTTGTAGGAAAAAAACACCTTCTGTTCTTTATCTAAATATGTCATCAATTCCTTTATATCTGGCTCTTCATATTTCCTTAAGAACTCCGATACCCACGATCTGTTGGAGCATGACGAAAAGTTGTGCTCCTTTTTATCTTTCAAATGACTCGGGATAGTGAATGGCACTGATAGGTAATGCTCTACGAACCAGTAGAACTGCTCGGGCTCCCCGAGAAAGTCGAGGAAGGACTGGTGCACCGAGGGTGGAGATGAGGGGGAAAAAAAGCAAGTAAAAATTGTGTGTTATTGAAAAAGTGAATATGCAAAGGTGAGTACGCATGAGAACATACTCGCGCATTTGTGTGTGCACGAACAGGTGCATGCATGGTATGAACTCTCTGCAGGGCCATGTGTGCGCATGTAATGAAGGAATCACTCGAAAAATGTTTTTACAAGGGGTAGATACTTTAGCTAATATTTCTTCAACACGCTGAGTACACATGCCGCCAAGTGTCCACGTTGTGTAGAAGGTAAATTTGCACCTTCGCCTCTCCACAGCGAAGCCCCTTTCATCTGGGTATGAAGTCACAAGGCCTTCTCTAAATGTGCGTCTCTGCACACTGTGTGGACACTCTTTCTACACACTGTACGTTCTCAAGCAGATACTACTGCAGTGTGTTGTATTCACGAGAAAGTGCCTACATTAGTGTGACTATTTCCGTGTCACTCATTTCTGTTGCAAATTTGTTTTGCTTACATTTGGATCGGGTCCATGATCTCTGAGGTTGTAATACGCCACCAGGTTGCATTGTAAAAGATTCTTTAATTTTTTGTTCACAAATCCGCTGAAATATTCTCGCCCTAACACTTGGGGGGAAAAAAAAAAAAAGGAGCATGTTGTACGTGGCAGAATTATGTATTAGCCGATCAGAGCATGAGAAACTCTGAGCCTATGCGTGCATATATTCAAGCGCGCGCACGCATTGTCTAAAATGTTGCTCTGCTGATCTCTCAAATTCGTGTGCTTTACCCTGAACAGATGAAAGCGTTACCAGACAAGTTGTAAAAAGTGTAACAAAGAGCTTGCTTCGCATATTTCTCTTTTTTTTTTTATTGCATCCTGGAAAAAAAAGAAAAAATATAATAATAAATGATAATAATAAGGATAATAAAGTGCATAAATGAAAGAAGGACAGGAGCGTATAACAGCAAAGTAACAGAGCAATGCAGGCTACATAAACAAAAAGGCCCATATGCATTTACCTAATTTAATTATTTGGTAATATTTTTAATGCATAACGCGCGTTACCAAATTCTCTAACTTTGGTTTTTGCTCTCCTTATTTTGTGTGCTATTTTTTTTTTTTTGTTCTAAATACTTTTTTCCAATCTGTGTTTCTTTACAACTCTTTGCACCTGCGGTGCTGACTGTGCGAAATATTAAAACTTGCTATGCTATTTCGTGTGGTTTTACTTTTTGTTTTAAAACTAAAAAAAATATCAATTATTAAAAAATTAAAGCATTCATATTACTAAAGCAGTTTCACATTATAACCAAAAATGTAAAAGAAAAAAAAATGTGTACACGTATATGTCCACATACATACAATATACTACTTAAAAAAATTCGCTAAAGGGGCAAATCCTTTGCATATTGTTTCCGAGTGGACTCTTTTAAAGCAAAAAGTGCACACGAAAGTATAGTATGTATTTTTTAACTATTGTTTTATTGTGTGAAAATAAAAATTCAAATCTTAAAACCTAAAAGTGTAAACGCATATGTCCATTTTTCCTGCCATTGCGCACTGTGAACATTATTTTGTGCTACATGGTCATATTGTCATAATGTAATTTTACTAATATTTTTTTTTAATTTGATTTTTTTTTTTTTAGGAACGTTAAGCTTTTCGTGGATATTTCCAAAAATATACGTGGCGCAAATGTATCGCTAAACCATGTTATTTTTGTTTTTTGTTTTTGTTTAGATTATTTCAGTGAACTTCGCTTTTTTTTTTTTTTTTGTTTGGCCTTTCCTAAATTGATGCGGGTATATGCGCATACCTGTAAGACAGCCACATTAAAAATTACATTGCCGCTTCAACAGGCAACGTATGCAATATATGTGCACCATGCACATATGTACAGTGTACCATATGCATATGGCAATCTTGTAATGTTTGTTCAAAATGAGAGCTATTAAAAAAAATTCATTGTTTAGTTTAATGCGTTAAAAATGCCCACTTGTTTTCGTAATTACCCATATCATATTGAAATATTGTAACAAAAAGAAAAAAATTACATAATAATTTATAATGCACCATTATGCACCCTTGTGTAATGTGCAATAACTAATAGAACGCTTGCCCCCCCCACAAAAAAAATTAAAGTGTAAACGGGTTGTTTTGTACATATGTGTATTATACACTGATTTATATGTGTAACCGTTTGCGCGGCTATTCAATAACAGGCGTCTTCCTTTAAGCGCGTAACTGTTTTTGTGCTTACAACTCATTACGGGGGAATTATGTAAAGTGCCTCAAGGATGGCAAGTGGCACTGACCCATTGCTAGATTGTGCGGGGCTAACAAATTGGCAGGTCGAACGGTTGAAAAAAAACTGCCTTTATTCAAAAAAAGAAAAAAGAAAAAACGTGCACGATCTTTTGTGCAACGCGTGTACACCATTTTGTGTGTCACGGACGCAAGAGTTGCCAAAATTTGCATTTTCTGTTTTTCATAGGAATCAATTAATTCGAACCAGCACTTAAGAGAAAATTACTTGCGTTGCTATTCGTCACTTACGCCGTTTACACTTGTTCATTGTGTCCGTGTGGCCAATTTTGTAGAAAGACACACAACACACAGTCACCGCGTCGCCGCACCCCCGATTGGACTTTATTTCCATTTTACTTATTTTTACCTCATTTTTACGTTATTTAATTTTACCTTATTTAATTTTACCTTATTTAATTTTACCTTATTTAATTTTACCTTATTTAATTTTACCTCATTTGGCTTCATCCCATTTTGCTTCACCTCACTCAATGCTAAACCTCCCAGCATTAGAGTCACAAAAAAAAGACAAAATAAAGCAACACGTTTGCAACAATTGAGGCACGCGCCTACCCCTCTTTTTATCCCATAATTAACGAAATTCAATTGTAACATTTGTAAATTCCCCCCACTCATCTATTTAATTTAACAAGACCACATATAAATGTTGTTCATTTATAATTAAAATTGTTCTTAATGCGATTCAGCCACCATGTGTATTGTACACACATGCATGTTCCCCTTTTTACGATTTTCTTTTTATTCGAAAGAGTGAACATGTGCTAGTTGTATACACTCTTCCGTTTTGCAAACTTTAATTAATTTTTACCTCCTTTTTTTTTAACACACCTTTCCTTCGTCATTTTTCATTTCGACAAGTTTATTCATGTTCGTCTTCCCCTGTCCTGCGCTGCTACGCTGTTGCCTTTACCGTACAGTGCTCCGTGCCCCTCCTGCTTAAGAATAGCAAAAAAAAAAAACAACGTCCTGCATATGTTCACTGAGGGCCATCGAACTGCGCTTACCCATTTTTGTGTGCTTTTAACAACTCCTCCCATGTTACATATGTTCCGCGCGCAGCACTTGTCCTTTTCTCCATTTTGCTAATTAACATTCTCTTTTCGCGAAAAAAATGCCCTTAATTTTGTTAATGCCACTATTCCTGTTTATCATTTATTAGTTTCCTTTTTCTTTATTGCCTTTTCATACGATTTCATTTGCGCTAATATTGCGTATTCGCGCATTTGCGCATGTTGCAAAAAGGTGAACGCACCTTTTTTCTTTTTTTTTTTTATGCATGCTTCGCGCCTTTTGTCCCATTAAAAAAAAAAAAAAAAACAAGCATTAATCTTGTAATACACATGCAACCCATGTTCGTACAACCCTTTTAATATTCTTTGAATTCGCTTTAGGCTGAATTAATTAATTATCTAATTAGCCTGCTTCAGTTAGTATGAGCGTATGTATATGTATACATACACACGTATGCATGTATTTTTTTGTTCATTTTTACGATGATGAGATTGGCAACACTAATTTTTAACGCATGCTAATTCCAGTGCGCATTTTTTTTTGTTTTTTTTTTTTTTTTTTACACACCAACAATGCCTGAGTAGGTGTATTTAGTATGCGCGCGCTGGACGAAAGAATAACCTCATTAATTACTCGCAAATCTTTTTGTTTTATATATCTGCTACGTAGTTATCATATAAAATAGGAAGACACTTATGCCTTTTTGCGAGTAGCCGTTTTGCGTTTCCTGTGAATTAGCGTTAAAAAAAAAAAAACAAAACGAGGAGGAAACTCAGCTGAGGAGTACAAAAAAAAGGACAAAAAATACACTAGCACGCAAGCATACATACATGTGCAACCGAGAATAGTAGAGTATAACCATAGTATCCCACCGCGCAGTACTCCCTCGTCAACCCATTTATTCCTCGGTGCCCGGTCTGACGTCCGCGTCCCCGTCCCAAACTTCTAAATTTTCACGAGAACAAAAAAATATTATAATGTATGACCTAGGAAATAAACACAAATTTGATGTGAAAAAATGCATAAAGAAATATAGAGTGTGCATAATTTTACACGTGCTCCTAGCTGGGCTGCAGTTACTTACGCCCCGATCTTTCCTGTTTGTGTCCCACTTGTTGGTGGTTGTCATTGGGATCGACTGCTTCTGCTCCTACTTAACGTTGAGGTACTTCTGCTTCACAGTTGTAAATATGATATTCGGGATTACTGACTTCATATGGCTACTATTTAAGTGTATAGGCAAAAATCGGTTTAAGTGGTTAGACCCACAGCACTACTGGAAGATAATCAATGTCGACAACCTCTTTTTGGAGTTCTTCTCAACTGCGCTACACTACATGTTTGAAGAGAAAAAAACGGATGACTCTACTCAAAATGTGCACAAGAAACATGAGTATATTAAAAACTTCTTTAAATTATTACCAGTCCAGAAAAAAACATATGCATGGAAAATTTACTTAGAGTTATTTATTATCGTGGTTGGCATTTTCTTGTATTTTATTGGATCATATATCAGTTGGCAACTCTACAAGTACACATTAAATTATAATCAAAATGATTTATTGTTAAGCAAATACCATTATGGTACCTTCCATGAAGAGAATAGTAAAAGCCCTCCTACCACACAGAGTGAATTTATTCCCTTCATTGGACAACCATACCGAATATCAGACTTCTTGGAGAAAAATTAGTACCCCCTCCCCCGTAATTTGGGAGCTGCACTTATTTGTGCCTACATGGACTACTTCCTCCTTAAGTACATTCCCTCAACACATGCTAAAATTAACCCCCTCTTTTTTTTCATGTGCGTCCCATACGTATGCGTTCCATACTTATGTGTCCATTTCTGTCCCTTTTGCTTCTTCACCTCTAAAATGTTTCCATCACCCGTGTGTTAAATGTTGCCCCTTCTGACCTTCGTCCACTTGTTTTCGTTTATCCGTCTTATATAACCACCACGCACGTGTATAGACAGGAGCAACCATTAAATGCGTCCGTCTCCACTTCCATTTTGCACACAATGTATATTACTGCAAACATGTATAACCGCGTGTGTATTCGTGCACCCACTGTGCTGCCGTCCCCTGGACATTGACACCTCAGCAGTGACGTGCTTCCTTCTGCACACACTTGCCTTATTATTATTATGTCGAACAAACCTTTCCCTACTCTTGCACATCACTAACACATCTTTAGCTTTCTTTTAATTTTTGTTTAAAATATCTTCATATTTAAAAGTATAATTTTGAAAAAAACGTTCTAACGCGTGAGCAGCCTTTCCAAATCAACACTCCACTGTGTGGGGGACAGTCTCCCTAATTAAAGGGGAAAAAGCGATCTAGTTTTTTTCTTTGCAAAAAAGAGTAATCGTGAAATTGCTCATCCCACAGGGGGAGAAGCGTTGCAGTGGAACAGAAGGAAGAGATTGCTGCCCCTTTTCGCTCCCTGCCCCTAAGAGTAAAAGTCAACATAAAGGTTCCTCTGCCAAGAAGCACACAACGCATTTACGAAAATTCCGCCTAACAGCTAATCACAGGGCAAAAGGTACAGCGGTCTGCATCTGCCGATGATTCAAAATACATACATGTGTAGAAATTTTATTCACCCATATAAAAGTCTACTATCCGAACTGTTTAAATGTTCCATGAGCCATTTTTTGCTTTTTTCCTGTATCCCTATATTTGTACTGCTAGAATAATCGCACCCCTTACAAAATGGAGAAAAAAAAAAAAAAAAAAAAAAAGAACATCAATTGCGCATATTGCCATGGAGTTATTTTTTGCCGTATATATAGACAAAAAAAAAAAAAAAAAAAAAAAAATTGCAGTTTAGAGAGAGTCTTAAAAGATGCTCCGTTTCTTTCTTCCTTTCTCCATTTTGTACATGTATGAAAAACGCTTCTCCAAGTTCCCCTTCTAACGGCCACTATGTTTTGCTTGTTTCGATTCTCAGCTATAATGAGGCATAATAAGCACTCATGATGTCCTACACACGTGTTCAAATGTATAGTTATGCGCATAGGTAGGCATATATATAGACATACGTGCACTACTGCACCTCCCCTACAGCGCAAATTTGTCCTGCTGTCTGGTCAATCTTAATTTGATATTATCGCACTCGATTAAGGTCTTACTACATATGCACAACACTGAAGAGACATACATTTGTAATCGTAAACAAAGTGCCTTTTGTTTTTCTTTTTTGGGGGAGTCTTCCCCCTTTTCTGTCTTGTGTTAACCCCTCTTTACAAGCGTAATATACACATACTCGGATCTGCCGTATATGGATCTGTAAACCGCGCGTTAATCCTACGCAGACCCAAACTACGCTCGTCTCTATTGCCACAGGCTTGAATATTGGACAAAAAAAACAACAAAAAAAAAAAATTGACGCAGAAAATTATTCACAACGTGCCCCTCAAACAAACAAAGGAGAGAACCATGCAAAACGAACACACGTTGGACGAACCTATAACGTTAAAATTCTGCTACGGAATTAATGAGTCGCTTAGCAGTGTGCACGTGATAAGGAAGCAAGAACAGGAAGGAGACACCACGGGGGAACATGGAGATCCCCTCATTGTCTACAGCTCGGATAACAATATCGTTATAGTGGATCAAAAGGAGCAGCTGCTCTTTAGGGGACATGTTAACAAAATTTCAAAATTGATCAAAAGTTGTAACAATGAATTTATCGTTTCTTGCGACAAAGGGAGGGACTCTTTCATCATTTTGTGGAGACTAAACCAGAAATGCTTAGTTCCGGTTAAGAAGTTTTTTTATCACAGTTCGCATGAGCCCTCGGGGAAAGTTGAGCCAAAGGAGAGCATCGGTGGGGAGGCATGCCACAAGAACAGCAGTCCACGTGCGGTGAACAGTCCACGTACGGCGAAAATTCCACATGGTGTGAACATCCCACGCTCGGTGAACAGCCCAAGTGCAGGAACCAAGGACGGAGTGAGCAGTGGATATGCCAACCACAGCCAAGCAGAGAACGTAGGATTCGAGTGCGTGGACATAAGTTTTGACAACAGGTACATATGCGCACTCACGGAGAAGCAGCTCTACGCTAAGGGTAGCGAAAGGAGCAGCACGAATGCCGTTTTTTACCAAGAGATTGTCATTTTCGACACCAACGGAGGGGAGCACAACATCGTGTGCAGAGACAAAATATATGGGAAGGAAACCCAAGAAAAAATTCGATTGAATAAAAAGTACGAAATTATCTCCAACAGCAAATCCAAGTTATACATTTACAATTTTGTAAAGAAACATAGAACGATTACCCATTACAGTCCTTCCTTATACAAGAGTAACATAATAAATGAGCGTTTTATATTTACCGAGACGTCATTTGTGGATAACTCCACAATGCTCTTGACAGGAACGACAAATGGCTACCTCATTGTCTGGGACTACAGTTCCATTTTCTTGAGCAAAACAAAACAGACCGTTAAACAAAGGGAATATCAAAAGTACTTAGAAATAAGAAAAGACATTCCAATAAACATTGTACAGAGTTATGGGAACTATGTCATTTTAGGGCTCAGTGATGGCAGCGTTCAGGTGTTTGATACAGACCTCAAATGTTACGCATGGTTTGAAAATATCCATGTGGGGCAAATTAAATCGATATCTTTTGAGCTGTCTAATTTTGAGGACGACTTCTTTGCATGGAACTCTTTCATCTTATGCACGGAAAAAAACATTATTAAACAAATACACCCCTCCAGTTTTAACGACAGAGGGAGTGGTATTCAGTGGGACGACACACACGATGATCAGCTTGTAACAGGGGGAAAACGCACCCAGGGCGAGGTCACAAAAGGGAGACTTAAACAAGCACACGCCATACCAAATGATCCTAAAAACTCACTGGATCAGAAAACCCAGGCAGAGAATAAAACGCTGCTTCACTTCGACAGCTCCTGCATCAGCTGCATATGCACCAACCCAACTAGCGAAAAAAACGTCATATACATCGGAAATGAAAATGGGCTAATCGAAATCTTCGATTTTGACAAAAACGTAAAAGTCCACTCAATATGTTTGACATCAAAAGAAATCGTATCTATGATTTTCAGCAACAGTGGAAATATACTTTGTGTGGGATGCAAGTGCGGATTCATTCAGTTGATTAATGCGGACACATTGGAAATATTTTTCTCAAGCAGAGATATGAAATACCAAGTGACATACCTGTACTTCAGTGAGGATGATAAGATACTCATTTCTTCTTCTCGAAATGCTAATATGATCATTTATAAAAATGAAGATTGTTCTAATCCCTTCGACTGGAAGTTTGCCTACAGAGTTGTTAACAATAATAATATCACATTCACTGATTTGAAAATCGTAAAAGAGGTTCACAAAAAAAATTATTACATCATTGTAGGCATAACCAACAACAGGTACATCATCTTCCATCATTACAACTTGGTTGAAAATAATATCACCATCTCGTACTTGCCCATAGAACAGATTTACGCCCCAACGTGCCTCTCGCAAAATCTATACTTTTACGATAGACAAGTGTTATGCATCTGTAATGAAGCCTCCAAAATACGTTTCTTCGACTTGGAGACAAAGAAAATTGTAAAAACTGTTCAACTCCCATTTCGAGATAAAAACGTTAACAGATTTTTGCCCCTCATGGATTATGGGGAAAACGGTACTGCAACCACTAGCGGAAAAAACAAATCCACCGAACCAGCTAAACACAACCTGGACAAAAACAACATCTTCCTTTTTGTGCTCAACGAAAAAATGATCGTGTTCACGCAAACCCCGATAGACGCAAACTGCTTCAGGTACATCGGGGTCATCGTGTCCAGTGGCGCCATACAAAATGTCATTTCGAAGAATCAAAACATTTTTATACTCAGTAACAACAAAATCTTTTATTATCGTATTAACGCTAATGTATTAAAAAAAAACATAGAGGTCCAAAGTAACACTCTCGAAAATTTTATCGAACAAATTGGAGGCAAGACCAGCAACATGTTCAAACAAATTATGGACTCCTTTTACTACTGTGAAATTCAAAAAAAAAAATTTCAACAAAAAAAAGAAAAACATGATATTAAGAAACTCCTCAATATTTTGTCTATTGAGTACATCTTCGCCTCTATCAATGTGTTCCTATCCAAATTTGAAATACAAAACATAATACAGGAGTATCACTTTTACTATAAGTACGTACTTCCACTTCTGATTCAGGGAGGGGCTATAGTCAGTGAATCCCTTTCCATGGCGGACGGTGTAACCCTGGTGAATTATAAGTCGGACGACGACCTCTTGCTCCAAAATGTCTTTTTTGTGAGACCTCCGGGGTGTACGGGTAAGGCAGATCGTAGCTGGGATAGCAGCGCACATCGCACACCATTTGTATGTCGCGTAGTAATGTATACAGGTGTAGCAGTCCATATCTCGCACGCGCATCCAAAAAACTGCATGAGCAAAACGTTCTTACCGACCCAATTCCCCCCCTCGCAGATACCCATACACATTCCGACAAAGAGCTTCTCAGCGAAAGTTGCGCAGACATCAATTCCAGTCAAGAAAAAAGAAGAGATAACAAAGAGGGAGACAAAAACGACGAAGATAACCAAAGCGAAACAAATCCTTGTGGTACTGACAACACCCTCGAGGGGGACATCACAAAGGACTGCGAACATATATACTTCAACATCAATGCCTTTATTTACACCTACTTCAATTTCGCTACGGAGGACGAAACAAATTTGGACCAAGTAATACAAAACATAGGAAATTATTACAAAGAGAGTAATAAAAAGAAAAAAATTTCTTGCAGTGATTTTTTTGAGATGCTAGAAAATCACGGAGAAACCATGGACCAAAATGAGTTCCAAAGAATTTTTCAAATTTTTACAAAAAGTGAGGAGTTCCTCGACGGAGCCGACATATTCGACTTAGATTTGTTGAAGAACTTACTCCAGTAGGTCATCTACTGGGCCTCTAAAAATAGGATATGCTCAAGCACATATTTGGTATACATATATATATGTGTGTGTGTGCTTTTTGGGGGGGGATTGCTTCTACCCACCGGCCCCTTTCACATCTACTGCGTATCATCCCTTGGGAGCTCTATATCCGTTGTAAAGTCATACTCGATCGTTGGTATCACGCCAGAGACAAACTTCAAAAGAAATAGGAGATACAGATCATGCCTTCGAAAAAGAGGGAGGGGAACAGTTGCTGCATTTTTAATAATCTCTCACTTGTTTATATGTGTACATATATATATACATGCATTTCAATTGTTACACTACAGGAATGCACACATGAAGGGAGTGCGGGCGGGGTATACTTACCTCGGTTCCTTGCCCTCGCTCATCCAATTTTTTACAATGTTTAACATTGCTTCGGCGTGTCTGCAAAAGTGAGGAGTGCAAAAATATTGTCCAAAGGATAAACACACAAAATAAAAGGGGGGTGACGACAAAAGGTAAATCATTTTTTGGGACTTCCCAACATACCTGCACGGATGGATAGATGCAGTCATTACACCTGTGCACGGATGGGGGTCATACTACGAACAAAGGAATTTAAAAAAATGGTCCCAATGCACATATATATAGCACGTATACCAAGATGAAAAAAGGTGAACAAAAAAATATGAGGTTTCCCATTTCGAGTAACATAAATAATTATGTCCAAATATCTGTTTATGTATTCGTCTTTTCCACTAACAGTAACGGTTTCGTAACTGTACTCTGCAGAGATGTCTTCAAAAATTTCCTCCGATTTGAGCGGGTGCCCATTCTGCGATGGACGAAGGGGGGGAGCGGCAAGTTCGGGGAGCATTACCGCAAAAAATGCGTAAAAACAAATGCATAACAAAAAAGTGGAATGGGGAAAAATGGCAGCTGAAAAGTAGCCGCCCACTTACTTCGTCATATCCAAACAGCCATATGCGAGGAGTTTCATAATACTTGTCGTATGTTATGCTGACATCGTACGTGCGTATTTTCATAACGTCTGCGTTGTGGAGGGGTTGGAGTGAGGAAACGGGTTGGTGCACACGGGTGTGATTCACACTGGGGGGCACTTATTCCTTGCCACATTTTCCGCGCCATTATGTAGACACACACACACGGATTTATTTCTAAGTGAATCTTTTTCATATTACTTTCATTCTGTCCACCGTACGAATAAAGACCTGCGTGGTCCAGCGCGGCTGGGTCATCTTCCTGTGGGCACAGAAAAAAAAATGCAGAGCTACGAGGTTTGGCAAGACACAAATGAAGTTTTTCCCAAAGGGAGTAAGCAACAAAATGGATATATATATTTGCCCTATCCACTATCTCATATGAGTAACCTTAATGAGGTCATAGTTTGGGTCAAAGTGTGCGTCAAAGTTATGTATGTCAATGGCTTCGTCGTCCTCTTCCACCGAGTCATCCTGGTGGTTATGCGCCTGGCCAGGTTGGAGAAAAAAGTTGCAGGCGGGAAGGGAGTGTGTACATTGGGATTCTTTTTTTTTTGTCCATAGTGTCGTGGACCATTATATACTACACTGTTACTCTTCTGCTCATCTGCCGCTTTTCCTTTTTTCGATTCTTACCTTTTCCTGCAGGGACACACTTTTGGGCGGGGGCTCCAAGTGACGCATGTCTGAAAAAAGTGAGGAATAAAATTTGTTCGTCGCGGGGATGTAGGAATGATGTCTAAAACTCGGTGCTGTTCCTCCACTTCAGTAATCACTGAAGAGACGCAACATGTACATACGTGTCTATTTTTTTTTTTTTTTTTTCCCCCTCTCTATCTTCATTCGTTACACTCATCTATGTCAGTGGCGTTGTTCTCCTCTTCGTAACTTGGAAGCAGCCAATCGTCTTCAACAGTTTTCTTAAAAAAGGCGATTGAAGTATAAGGACATGTAGTTCATTTGCAAGGAAAAGGAAAAATCACATTAACTGATTGTGCAAGATTAATCCAAAGCACACACACACACACGTGCAGGTTTATCTTTTTATAACTCCCAAATTACCACATCGCGCATGATATAACTCAAGTCCTTAATTCTTTGCTTGCAAGCCACATTTTTCGTTAAGAGGAATTGTTTCCCCTCAGGAAGATAGGGAACTCTGCGATCTTTATCTGCGTCTTGCCTATAAAAAAAAAAAGTGGGCAAAGATGGAACGTCGGATTAACGTACTTCGCCCTTTTCGCTGCTGCTGGGAAGTAGTGTTGGCTGTTCCAATCACTTCGGTTTTTCATGTAAATTTTTTTTTTTTTTTTACCATTCCCATGTTCTAAACTTGTACACAAGAAAATCCCCCGCGTCCACAAACTCCGCTGGGGTCAGTGTCCCTAAAAATAGGTTGCAGGTGGGGAGTGAAAAAAAATGGCCTCAAGTGAAAGAAGTACCCCCTTTGGCGCATTTTTTTTTTTTTTTTTTGTCTCGCTTTAAAGTTCATACTATCCATGTCGCCTTTAAGATGAAGTGATGGCCCCTCGGCACGACATCACTCTATGACTGTTCACAAATCCAACAGACCCAAGGCAAGGCATACCATTTTTAACAAATGAAGACGAGTATGTGATTGGCTTAAAATATGAGTACACCTTTCGATATGTATCTCCTATTTTATGCTTTACATTTATTGGTTCGCTCATTCCAGGATGGTTGGTTTAAAAAAAATGTGGTCTGTGTGTAAAGTGGCCCTTCGCACTAAAGCCCCTGAGGAGGGAAAAACGAGAACAGGCGCAACATGACATCACATTGGCGAGAACGTGAAAGGCAAATTAAAGGGAGACAACAGGATGGGATTTTTTTTCCAGCAAAATTGTGATGTAGCTATTTTGCTCTCCCCCCTGTTCTGCGCTGTTTTGACAATCCCTGATCGGGACGCTCAATTTCATGCCATAAAAGTGCACGATCAGGTGAAAAAATCGAGCCACGCATGGCAAATTTTTATACCTGCTGTTTTTAGAGCATTCTTATTCCCCCCTTAATTGGTCTTAAAAAAAAACAAAAGAAAAACAAGATTCTGTTGCTAATACGCTTTGAATGTGGCTAAAAATGTTTACAACGTTGCGTGTGTTACTTTTTTATGACAGTATATGACAGTTGCTACGTTTTTGTAACGAAATGCAATGTGCCCGACATGAATGACGATTTTTACGAAATTATTTTATGCGACGTATCTGAACTTATATTCTTATTTCAGGCGAGTTACAAAAAGGGACTCATAAATCGTCCAAGAACGAACACCGTTTAAAGGGGTAATTTCAAAATGGGAAATTGCAAATGGGATGGCGACTTAAAATGGAATGCTCAAAACGTGTGTGCAATGTCCTAGCACGCTTGCCCGATCACTTTTTTTCAATTCCTTTTTTCAGCTCCTTCCTTTGGTTCCCTTTATTGAACTCCATGAAGAGCGACACTTCAACAGAAGCATGCGCAGGGAGTTTACCCTAAATGTCCCAGCTGATCCGCAAGACCACACATATACACTAAAATATAAAACTGTGTATGTCCTCCATGAATGTGTATGTTAGCATTACACATCGCACGGGTGCTTTGTGACTTCTTAACCATTTGCGTAGCTTACATATGGAGCATGGATGACACGCCTACGTCACTTAAGTAGCATGAAAAAACCCAAGCGCAGTGTTATTACAATTCAGTGTGGCATTACTTTGGTGATTGTTGCGATGAAGGCAGCGCTTCACCCATAATAAAAATGGAACAGCGAAATGATATTCTGTGTTATAGTTACAAATTTAAAAAAAAAATACAAAAAAACTCACTTTTCAGCATACATGTGCATTCTTTGAAAGCATATCATTTGAAATATTTTTTCGTGCCCTTTTGCGTGGCCCGTTCCTATCCTACTCTTTTAGAAAATTGTAGTGTCCACATTTTGGTGCCATTACGCCGTGTTACGCATGTATTCCTTTTCATTCTTTAGGGAACAATATATCTTATATATGTACGCTGCGCCCTTTCATTTGATTTTTCCTAGTCCTACTTCAATTCGTTGGCGTAGGCACATCTCCCCTTGTGAATGCATTACCTTTCGCCAAATCAGGGCATCGCAGGGCGCACTATATACATATATGCGTATGCGTGTTGCGTTTATTTACTGATTGACGCACATTTGTAATTTATTTTTGTTTTGTTTTGTTTTTTTCACTGTGTGAGCGTCATACCTCTCTTTTTCTGCGCACCGGAAAGGTGAATAAAAACAGAAGGGCCGTCCGCAACATTGAATTGAAGCAAAACAAAAAAAAAAAAAAAAACGTTCCAAGGCAGAATCCCCCTTAAAAAAAGGCGGACATGAAATTATTTTTGACGAAGCACGTCCCAAATAGCTTTCAAGTTGGCAAATCCCTGTGGCGCCGTTTGTACCCCTCAAAGGATGCAATAATGCATATTTATGTACATGTATAAATTATTCACCTTATTTGAATATGCCCATTTTATGTACTCCGAGCAGCTGGCATCATTTGCCAACGTAATTCGTAACAATTCAATTGTACGTGATGAGGTCGCTTTTTGTTTTTTTTTTTTTTTTTACGCACAATAAGTATATTTTTTTAAATATGATGTGAAAAAAAAATACTTATGTTGACTTTTCCCAAGCCGTACCAACATTGCCATTTGATATATACATATATATATTTTTTTAAATTACGAAATCGCTTCCTTTAAGAGGATGCGCGGTAAAGGAAGATTAAGCTAAACAAAAATAGCCCCAGAATAGTGTGAACTTGAGCTATTTTAACTGAACTTAGTTGCAGGGGAAGAACGTGGCAGTGGTATGCGCAGGCAAAAGAACTCAAGAGGGAACAGAATAAAACAACGCATTAGGAAAATGCTAAATTGTGAAGTGACGGTGAAGGCACGTGCTACGTTATGACGCGTTGGACGCATATGATTAAATAAATGTACTAAAGGCGCATGTACCAGTGTACAGAGCGCATAGGCATACATGCCTGCGCGTACATAACACTGTGTATGCATGGCTTATGTATATGCACATATATACATACATGCCTGTGCCTCTTGACGGACGTTTTCAATAAGTGCGGAATAACTTGTAAAACGCGAAAGAACAAAAAGGGCAGAAGCATAATTTACCTAAACCACATGAAGAAGTCGTAACCTTTTTTTTTTTTTTTTTTTTGCGTCCGCTCGTGTTTTCTCTGTAAAGGGCAACTTTGTTCTACAGTATAATCAAACACAGAAGAAAAAGCAGCACATTGGATATGTGTGTACAAATTCGCATATACAAATGTTTGCTTACCCATATTCAACGTGCCAGAACATTGGCTAACAGGAAAAAACGGTCCAGCCTATAAGCGTATGCGCTCGTTTGTGCACAGACTAACTATGGGCATATATTTACAATTTTTGTTTGTATAAACGACTTTGCATGGACAGACACCATCGTGCTATAGAGTTTGTACACGCGTGTGTGCATTTACATACCGGTGCACCAGAACCAACACATGTATGTTTTTAAATTTAATGAAAATATTCGTATCACTTAAACCAATACCCACGTGGGAAAAATGGTAGAATGAGTAAAAGGCATCCTCCTATTTGGCTGTTCATGTGCAACCATTTTTTAAGGCGCATGCCATTTTTTTGAAGTATTATCTGCAAACGTGTGTGTATATATATATGTAAATTTACCTATATATTTATGGACACACGTACATAAACACGACCACGTGTATTCACGTAAGTGCTACTTTGTCCCCCCCCCCCATCTCATGAAGCATGTATCGACTTGTGCAACGTAAGCTATGTCGAACAATGCACCCTTTTTTTTAGTTTAATTTTTATCTTGAACCTTTGTACTTGTATAAATACAAAAAAAAAAAAAAAAAAAACAGAATAAATTTTTTGATAAACGACCTTTTTTTATCTTGTTTTTGTTATTTTTTTTTTCGCAAAATCGTGCCCATTTGGTAAACAGAACAAGACAACAGCAAATGCACCCATAAGAATTTATGCGCAAAAGCGAGCGTGCATAAATTGAAACGTAAAAAAAAAAAAAATTTTTAATAAATAACGCCATAGGTGAGTCAAAATAAGGCATGTCAAATGCTGCGTTAAGAACTTTCTCAAATGGAACTCACTCCCAACCCTATCGATGCCAACGAAGTTGCATTTAAGAAACGAAAAAAATATATGAGCATAAAAAAAGCTAAAGCAAACTTAACCAATATAAACTCAAACGAAACGAGCGACATGCCAGTGGAGCCCCCTCCGTCTTATCCAAGTGGGACCAACACGGATGAGAATGATATCACAACCAAAAGTAAAGTAAAAAAACATAGACTAAAAAAAGTGGACCAGCAGCACAATGAGGTTTCAAACAACGGCGATGGAGAAAATAATGTGGAGTCCATGAATCAACAAAGCAGAAAGAAAAAGTTAACAGGAAAAAAAAAAAAAGACCAAAAGGAAAGTCTCGATGAGAAGGAACAACCGGATGAAGTCACAAATGTAGAAACGACTGCAGAACAAAAAGCAAAATTACAGCAAGCACGAAAAATAAAAAAAGACTTGAAAGAAAAAAAAAACAATCCAATAAATGTCAACGCCGACACCTTGGAAGAACAAATTGACACCATTAACAAACAGCCAACAAAAGACACAAAACAAATAATCCTAGAACTAAAAAATACACTAAACATTGTGGATAGTTCGAACGAAATTAAAAAAATTGACGGGCTAAGTACAAATGAAATAAAAATCCTAGACACATGGTATTTTGCCAACAAGTTAAAAATTATCCCCTGCTTGTTTGAAGACAAACCGCTAAATTCGAACTTACTAAATGCGCTGTACTATATCGAACCCGCATTTAAAAATAAAAAAGGGAAAATAATCATCTACCTAAAATTTATCAAGGCGAAATATGAAAAGTCGTTGAAGAAGGGAAACGGGGAAAAGGTGGATGACAGTGATGAGGACAAGAAGGACTCATGTAAGGATGAAGGGATTGACAGACAAGAACAGTGCAAAGGTAAAATTATGGACATACTAAACAACGATTTACAAAATTTAAAGCAACAGGAATACATGAAAAAGATAATTGAACTTGTAAAGGACGAAAACAGTTTTATCAATTTAAGGTATCATTTCGACTTTCTCGCAAATAACTGCATTGACATGCTTGACGTGTTCCTGGAGGAAGATGGACTATCGTGCATAAAACAGATGTTGCAAAATATAGCCAAAAAAAAACGCATGAAAAAATGCTCCACTTTGTTAATTCATGTTCTAAAGGTTTTAAAAAATTTAAACATCACTCTCGATCATTTAAAGTGCACCTTGATCGGAGTCCCCATCAATTTTATAGCTAGAAATAAAGTCGATGAAAAAAATGGCCTCAACTATACCACGGACAACGAACAGGTTCAGAACATGGCCAGGGAGTTAATCGACGAGTGGAAACTTATACGGGATAAAGCCTTAACTGGCGTGGGCGCCGATCGGGGTGGCCAATCTATGGGGGAGAAAAACAGCGAAAGAAAACTGGAAGAAGCAGAAGAAAACAAAACTGAAAACGCAGTAGAAAGGAAACGGGAAAATTCGCTAGAAAATGCCACAGAAAACAAGCTGGACAGTACAATACCCCCCGCGGAAGATGAGGACACCCAAGCGGGTTTCTCAACCAAAAGTAAAACCATGGACGCGCTCCCCAGGGAGCAGAGCCCAAGCGATCGCGTTATCAGAAATGCGAAATCTATGAACCTTAAAAACGATGAAAAGAGAAACCAAGAAGAAACGAAAGGAAGTCCCAATTTCGTCCATCTGGAGCCGAAAAGTGTAAGCCCACATGCCAAAAGTAATGATAAAAAAAAAACAAACAGGTCCAACGAAAGCAAAAATATTATGCTAGAAATAATAGACACACTGAATGAAGAGTACGAAAAGAAAAAAAAAAGACATCAAGAATATAAAAAAGCAAAAATTGAAGGAAAAATCAAAAAGTTTAGTTCTTTAAAAAATACTTCTGAAAATCCCAATAGTGAAATTCTCCTCCCCGATATTGCGAATATTCGTAAACCCCATCTGGATAGTTCCTTAAGTAAAAAACTTCTACTAGGTGATTTTCCTCCACCCAACGCACTGCCCCAGCATCATCACATGAGCAAAAATTTCCCACAAACTAGTACCAGCGTTATGAATAATTATACGCAGAGCTCCAACTATACAATGAACAAAAGTGCAAGGATGATGAGTGCATCTCCCCCACCAAATGATAGGTTTAACAGAGGAAACCAAAAGTACCCTTTGGACTTTTCAAGAACACAACACGGGAATGCATACCTACAGGAAGAAGAACCCTACAACACTAGTAACATTGTTAGTAGAAATCAAAACTTACACAACAGGACCACTCATCCAACGGAAAATAAATCTGCATACATGGACAAGTACAACGGTACCCACGATGGTAGGAACATTGCGAGTCAACAGTTTGCAGAGAATGAAAACTTATTTGATCATTCCCCCACCAATATCATGAATAAAGATTTCAGCTTTTTAAAAAACAAACGTGGCTTCCCGTCCGAGCGATATGGCAACAACGCTAGTTATGCAAATGATGAAATGTATAGAGAATCATCCACCTACAAACCACATCATAAAGAAGTGCATCCATCAGATAGTAACATTAACTCATACTTTAACCATATGGAAGATGATGAGTTGGATAATATACCACAGAAAAGGAGAAGAAACGTCTCCCCTAGGAATAACCCAGATATAAGCTCCACAAACTATCGAGGGTCCAAAGGGGCTGAATATTACCCAGATGACCACCACATGTATGACCATTCTTATAGAGGAAGAAATGGTGGTCATAAAACGGTCCATTTTTCTGATGAAAATCCAAACGTGTATTCGCATAATGCACACAGATTGGATCGAAGTAAAGGAGGAGAAATTAAAAACAGAATGAGTGATGTCCACTCTGAGGTTAAAGACCCATTTGAATTTTATTCTGGAGTTACCTATAACCCGAGGGATCGGAACCAAGGACAAATGGAAAGATCGGCCAAATCAGAACAAGGAAGAAACGGTAAGATTTTTCATAATACCAATACCATATGGTTTAAAAATAGGGATGACGATGCTGTCCACCATGTGGGTAGTCCAGAGGGAGAGGACACCCTTTTGGGTTCCTTCACAAACACATTCATGAATTTATCAACCTTTAAAAATGTATCCCAATATGGGAACAAACTCGCGGAAGGTGCGGAACGAAACACATTTCCATTCCTTCATGGCACCTCGTGCACTGGTAACCAAAATAACGTCTTAATTTTACTTAACTCTGTTTTACTAAAATGTGCAGGGAATAAAATGGAGGAACATAATCTCACCAACCATAGGCAAGTCAACTTTGACGTCTATCATCAAGGGAAAAAACATGCTGATTTTTTCGAAACCACTTTTGGTAGTACATCACATATGAAAGAAATGCTTCAAGCTTCACTAAACGAAATCTTTAAGAATTACAAAACTTTTGAAAATGTAAAAATAAATTACCAAGTTGCCATAAAAGGAAACCACTACCCTCCAAAAATATATGAAGACACCGAAGTCCTCAAAAATGACATCATTATTAAATTTAAATATGACTCTTTGGAGAAAATTCCTATATACTTAACGTCTGGAAACACACCAAACAGATACGAAGCTAAGATGGATAGGAGTAGTAACAACGCGGCAAATGTCCTTCCTGAAGAATTTAACTTGCTGCCATTACCAGAGTTGTTTCCCCCTCCAAATTTAAACAACCTCAAACTCCCCCCCATCCCGATCATACCTGGGCTTCCTTCATCGCAAAATATTATCCCTCCGATTATGTTTCCCCATAATTCTGGTCCGTTTAATGAACTGCCCGAAGGCACGAACCGTCTGCCGCACGAACTCACCCAAAATGACCTCAGTGGCAACTCCACCGACGGTGGCAAACTGTACAAATCGTTCGACGATTTCTTAAACATTTTTGACGAGGATATTCGGAACATTCTGCTCAAAAATACTGACGTAAGCGGCGGAGAAATAGGTGCCACCCACGTGGTGCTATGTTATAAAAATGGCTAGCTCGCACCACAAGCGAGCGAGTCGTGGGAGCACCAAATGGTGTGCCCCTCCCCAAAAAAAAAAAAAAAAAAGAAACGATCTTTCACAGTGATACATTTACCGGGGACCTTTTCCTCCCATTGCCTTTTTCCCTGCAGCTGGCCAAATTACTCATGAGCAAACCCGATGTCGTGAAGCAGATGCTCAAAGGCCCCAAGTACATTAACGTAAGTTTTCCTGTGCAGTGTGTCACATGAAACATGTAGCTGGGCTATCTCCATTCTTGTAACCACATCATTTGGTTTTGCCTTTCCCCCCTTTTCTTCTTTCCAGGAAGCTTTGTGTTCGTTGGAAGAGGAGCTTAAAAGTTGGAACCGGTCATCCAACTGAGTATCACGGGAGACTAGAGCGAAGGAACCTCCGGCCCGGGTGGACTTCTTTTTTTATGTTGGTCAGCTTTGCTAGCTCTCCGCCATGTCCCAGGAGCAGGAAGCCAAGGTGTGCTATCACTTCATGTTCCCATTTCATATTATCATTTGAACGTTTCTTGTGAATGTACACCTGTCTAAAGCGCAATACACTTTAGCACACCTTTTTATTTCCCACAATCTTTAATTATTACTTTTTTTGTAATTAAACAATATATACACATCAACGTAGCGCTTTTTTTTTTTTTCGCTTGCCCTTCTCGAGTGTTGCTTGGCTGCTAAAAACGCGTCTCTCTCCAAATTTTCACTCGTATGGCATTTTTGTTTTTAATTCAGCGTGCCTCCCTTTGTGCGCCACTTCATCTGCTTCACCCCACGTCTACAACTTAATTTCGCAATTCGTTGCCAAATGAGCACCATGAATTAAATCTTTATAAAAAGAAATGTTTACAAAATGGGAAGCGTTTATAAGGTGTATATTCTCCCCTTTTCCAAAATTGTGCATGCGCCTTTGGACGTAATTCTCTTACCACTGTATTCTACTCTGCTACTGTGCACGAGGAATGGGTAAGGAACCATGATGGGTTGGTGTAAGCATTTTTAAGAGGACAAAAAAAACAAGAAAGGAAAAATTTACAAAAAATTAACTTTCGATAGGTAAAAAAGTGGTCATTGTACAGGTAGAAAAAAACACATCACCCTCTCTCCGTGCAAGCACACATAACTGCATGCCTACACATTTGCACACAGTCGTATAAACATATTTGTGTGCACGTATGGGTCGCCCCTTCAGCCAAAATTGGCGAACAACAAGTTTCGAGCCTTAAAACAAGGGTAGCCACAAAAATTCGTGCCACGCGAATTTTTTTTTTTTGTGCGGCGCTCGTTCATTTTGCATCAATCCCATTTGGTGAGCCTTCCAACACGCTTAACACAAAATGCTTCATACGAGCTGGGAATCCCTTTCCAAATGGTTCTGTCTCGTGAGTGTTCTATTTTTCCCAATACGTTGTTACTACCCCCTTCTAATCAGTGGTTCCGCTTCCCTATTGGGAAGGTTCCGTAATATGATTGGCCACCTTGTTGTCACCCGCACTCGAATCCACATCTGGTACATCATCCTTGTTATCCAAATCGATAATATCGCTGTTATTTAAAAAATCTGTATCTTCCATCTTGGAAAAGTCGTTATGACCAGATTCATTTACATGGCTCTGATTTTTTGCAAATTCTTTTGCTTTGTTCGAGATACTTTCTCCTTCTTTTTTCTTTTTGTTGGATTTCTGCCCCGCCTTGTTTTCCCCCTTTATATTATTTTGCATCGCCTGACTAGCTTCTTCATTTTTCTGAATACTGCCAAATGACTTAAGAATGTCGAAATTTTGGACATCCTTTTCCATTTCTTCATTAAATTGCTTTAGGAAAATGTTCTCCACTTTTTCATGTCCAATTTCTTTAATTTCTTCGAGGATGTTCAAATCGATTAACTTTTTTAAAGAATTATAATTTTGGGTTCTTCCCACAGTTTTTACATTGTCAAAAATGGATTCACATTTCACGGCTTCCTCATACTCTGGAAAGTACTCCGGATTTTCTTCCGGCGTTAGAATCAAAACGGGCGCGTTTGTATACACCTTATTTAGGTGTTCCTTCCACTTCAGCAATATTGTGGGTAGCAGGGATGGCTTATAAACTCTCGCAAAGAACGCGGCGTAGGCAAAGTTATTGTCACTTAGAAGGATATTTACACATTTGTTTACTTTATGAAGGAGGAAGAAGCATATAAAGGCTATGTTAAACTTGTGGTTATTTATACACATGGTTCCTAATTCCTCCAACCCTAGTTTATCACCCAATGTGGACAAAATTATTAGCAAAGAGGAAAAGTCATTTGTCTTCTTGTAACAATAAATGGCCATCGGTATGTCATTATACACTAGTGCAGTGTCCCCAAGGGCTTTATACTTATTATGAATAAATGCGTTATTTTCCTTCTGTTCCAAATCTTTTATTATATCTACACATTGTTGCAAATTTCCAATGGACAAGGACAACTCAAATTTCTTTTCCAAATCTGTACATATATTTAATGCTTCATTTTTGTAACCCATTTTTTCTAAAAACAGGCTCAATTTGTTGTACAGAGATTCAGGAATTTTTTTTAATATCAAATCGGCTGACGATAAATCCTTGTTCATTACATACTTCTGATATTGCAGGTAAGTGATTGGAAGGAAAAAACTGTGGAAGTTGTAATTCTTGTCCAGCAGAAAAATTCTATCGTACTCATATACGTACCCACAAATGTACAAATACTTATCTGTGTACGCATAAATGTCGATAAATTTTTTTGTATAAATGTACAATCTTAAATTTTTGGAAACATATAAGAAGCTATCATATATCCATATTCCGCTTTCAATCGCTTCATTAATTTCACTTTCCAGTTCAAAGTTATTTTCCTCATTTTGTGCACCATGCTTGTTATTCGCGTCGTGATCACCTCCTGATGGTGAAGCCGATAATACATTATCTTCCTTCAAGGCACCCCTACTGCCCTCTGCATTTAGGTAACTTAAAATGTATATGTTGTCCTCCGTAGTGAGAGCTACACACGTGCCAGCCTCATTCCAGTACACATTTTTCACATTAATATCAATTTTTTGGACCATGCTATAGTCATTCCAATCATAAAAGCAAATGAAATTATTAGATTTAACACCTAGGAGGTATCCCCCAAATAACTGCGATACTGCGAAGGGGGCTTGAAACGAATGGTACGAAGTAAAATCTTTGTATATGTTAATTTTATTGCCTTCTTCCTTTATCGCATAGTCCCCATTATGTGCCCACACAAAGAACGCACTTTTCCCATAAGCCTTATTCCTCAAAACTTGAGAAGTGTAAATATTAAATTCGTGGTGTCCACTCACACATATAAATCTTCCACTCGGATGAAAAGAAACATTGGTTGGGTAGAAATCACAATTACCCAACTCCTTTTTATTCACTCTGTACACATCCCCGTCATTATAATCGTCATTTTCACTTACATTCTGCAAATTGATAATATATATATCTGTGTTTTTTATGTAAATTATTTTATTTTTAAACATGGCAAAAATGGGTTTGTCTGATCCTATCTGAATAACTACTAACCCTTCATCGTATCCTATGCACAAATCATTCTTCGTTTTTTTTGCACACAAAGACCAACATCGATCCATATTATAATTTAATGTACTCTCCAATTTAAACGTTGAGCTGTTCCATATCTTCACATTATAGTCCTCCGATGAGGATACTATGATGGGTAAATTACTGTGATAAATTAAGCAAGACACATTTTGCGTATGTCCACTCAGTACCTGTATGCACTGTTTCGTGTGATAGTCCCATATGCGTATCGTTTTATCATCACTTCCACTTATTATGTAAGATGTTTCTCCACTGCACGAATAGTCAATGCAATTCACCCCTTTTGTATGACCCGTTAAGGTAAAATGGGGCTTCGTAACCACGGGGGTGTTGTTTTGCACTCCCCATATTTTTATCGTTTTATCTAAAGAAGCTGAGGCAAAAATGTACGTATCCTTAGGATTAAATTTACACATCATTACGTAGTGAATATGATTTTCAAAGGAGCATAATTTTTCGAAATTATTTTCATAATCATATAATTTTATCGTCATGTCATCTGAGCTCGTCAATACATATGGCAGAGTCTGGTGCACTTCGATATATCTTATATAATCCGTATGGTCCTCGAACGATTTTATTTTCTCAAATGTGTTGTAGTTGTAGACCCTAAGGGTCATGTCATCACCCGCACATAAAATCCATTGTTTCTTCTCAATAAATTTTGCACACCTTAAGGGGAACGCCGACACTTCTATATTTTTAATCGTGTTCTGATTTGCATAATCGAAAATTATTAACTTCCCATTGTACAGCGCCGCCAGTATCCACGTTTCCGTCTCGTGAACGTCAACGCATTTTACTTTACCAATTCGGGAATTTAGCTTTTTTTTTATATCTAGGTTGAGAGGCATATTATGTGGTGCTTGGGTGCGGGTCAAAAAAAAAAATGCTTCCGTCTGGTGACAGTTATCACAGAATGCTTGATCACAATTTCGTTCTTCTATAAACTACGTGTTGACAATTTCACACGAATAAGAGTTCTACACGTGGGGACAAACTGGTACGAAGTTTTTTGTTCTTAATCCGGGCGTTGTTTCTTAAAGTGCCATACGTTTGTACAGATAAACAATGTCTCTTTCTGTGGCGACTTTTTTTTTTTTTTGCACTATTCTTATCAGACTAGCGAATCGAATAAGGCTACAAGGCGGGTAACAGGTTAATAAATGTCCCCACACTTCTTGCAGTTGTTTCTTTCTTGCAACAGCATAACCGTGGCACGGCCAACATACAAAAAACTGTGCACAAATTGCACATACAAGAGTAGGCAACAGAGGGGGCAGTATATATTTACAATTGTATGACTCAATTTTTCAAACAGATTGGCTTATCTCTTCACTGAGCCGGTAACTCAGGCAAACGTTAATCACTGGTGGGAAGAAGCCACGCATCAATATAGGGTAAATCGAATTTTATAAAATTAAAATACCTCTTGGTACTGTTAGCACTCGTGCAGAATATGCGCCGGACTGTGGCTACCACGCCTGCGCACATAACATGTATGCCTTTGTAGTACTCTCATGCGTACTTCACGAAAGTACGTACATACATATATATATATTAATATGAATATGCTCTGCTGCGCTTTTGGAGTAACATTCCATCCAAACTGCGCAAGTGAAGCAGAAATGGGATTCAGCTACTCATAAAAAAAGGGATGACAAACTGGGGGAATGAGGGTTACCAAATCATTGCGTATGTTTTACAAAATGACCATGTACACGTGCCATTTTAAAGGTATTATTAACCTGCTTTCGCTTAGCTTCGTTCCGTTTTGTTTTATTTCATTTTCTTATTTCCATATTAGTTCAGTTTAACATTTGTGCTTTTTTTTTTTTTTTTTTTTTCTATTTTTAAAATCAGGGATATATTTTACCGTATGCGCATGTCCCTTAACTTGTCACACAACAGGAGGCGGCCGCAATTCGCGCTCGCATAAGTGCACAAACACTTTCGTAATTATTCTGCGCCGCTTCAAATAGTTATAGTGCTACCATTTTACATACACGCCGTTGCCCTTTTTGCGCAAATGTCGCATTCTAGGAAAAGCTTTTCCTGTATGGGCCATCGCAGCGGAATAAGAATTGCGCGTTCATCCGATTTGCGCAGCGTATGATACTTTTCGCGGGGCTCATTTTATTCCGTTCTGAAATTACGCCGACGGTGAACTCTCCGCATAGGACCCCTTATAAAGGGAAATAAAATAAAGGGGCTATGCAACACTGAATATATTAGAAAAAAAAACGAAAAGAAAAATGTGGGGTAGAGCAGTCCATGCAACGGGGTTGGCTAAAACTGCTTTGTGAAAAGTGAAGAAAAGTTGAAACCTTATCACTTTGATGCTTTAGCACTGGTGTCCCTTTTTCGTTGTTATTCATTCCGTTGAGTGTACCACTAGTGCAATTATTTGCGTGGTCACTGTATCTTTTTTTCACATATCGGCACAGAGGTAGCGTTGGCCCCTTTATACGCAGACGCGAGGGATGGCATACTAATGTTAAGTAAACCCAAATAAGCTACCATGTATGCTTATGTTCGTATGGATTTACCGGTGAGAAGATCCTTCCCTTTTTTTTTTTTTTTTTGCGAAGCGTCAACGAGCCACACACACACACAGCCCGTTTTGTGCTTCCCCCCAAAAAGGAAACTATGCGCAGAGTTAGCCGCAAGTCCATCCTCTCTTACCCTTGCCATTATCTATAACGTAAAATTAAAACGTCAACATATTTGAAGAGGTCGTATCATAAGGTCAGGTGTGAAAAATCACACTCTTCTTCTTTCTCTGTCGTCCTTTTTTTTTTTTTTTTTTACCATTATAAGGTGTTAAGCAAAATTGTTCCAGGTGGTGGGTCCTTTGCAGTGAACCTATTCTCAACGAAGGAACCAGACCGACCACTAACAATTTATGGTCTTCATTTCGCCATGTAGCTGTGGCGCGTGCAACTTTAAAACATGGACTGGAAAAAAAAAAAAAAAAAAAAAAAGAACACACAAAAGAGTAATAGTAAATAAATAACATAGTAGCAAGTTTGCATGAATGTATCACCCCCTTTTTTGCCATTGTTATAATACCATTTCACAAATAGGGGCCACTTAAATATGGGGTTTGTCATAATGTTTACGTCATTTTCGACCTTTTCGACGAGTTTTTACTCACATTGTTCTCACCACACGGTATCCTTGTTGAACACATGAAAACACTCAAAAACCTTTTCACTATTGGTGCAATTTTTTTCAAATGGTCAAGAAAGTACAACCGTTAGCTGCGAAGTAAAAATCTGTTCCGAGTTTTTTTTTTTTTTTTTTTTTTTTGTGAAATGCGTTTAGTGATGTATGCTCAAATTTGTATCACATTTTATCCTTTTCACATAAAAAATACGACATGATTTTTTCATAACCTAGCACATTACTCGGGAGGCTATTTTTGTGTGATGCCTAATGGCGAGTATCAATGCCTGCGTGATATATTTTCATAAAATTTGAACATAATTCTCGTACATGTCATCGCAACAGTACTTCCCTCGCGGCACACTCAAAATGGGTTTTTCATTCCTCCCGTAATTACAGCCAACTATAAATGAATTAAACAAATGAAACCTTTTCTCGCTGACGAAGCATCAGCGAGAACTCGTGTGAGGCACACAAGTATGAACGCACATCCGTACCCTATGCCTTTATCATATACATACGTATTTATGTGCGTGCGTAAATTCCATTGCCGCTTTCTCTTCATTTTACTTCTTTTAACAAAAACGTGGACGATATGTTTAAGCAAGATTTACCTGAACAGGTTTTAATTTGTTCGCCCCCAAGCCCTTGCACATTCTTGTGTTATAAATTTCTACACGAGCAAGTGTAGATATAAGAACAAATGGAAAGAGAAGAATAAAAAAACGTAATGTAAAAGGATTCCATTTTTTTCTCATGCTTTTCTTCAGCTACAAAAATAGGAACGTTTATCACCATGAGCAAATTAGACCCCTGAGTCCTTCTACATTTTGTTCCTTCGCATGTATAGATATAACAAAAACGCATAGACCTTGATGCATTCCAAACTGAATTCAAAACGGAGTGAAATAATTTAGTACGTTTTCCCCTATAAGTATACACATAGGATGGAAGCATAATCCGGTCTTTTTTTTTTTTTTTTTTTTTTTTTTTTTTCTTTTGTCACCAAAATGTGAAAAAAAAAAAAAAAAAAAACATACAGTACAATAGCAGGGGAGCAGTGAGTTAATATTAACTTTCTGCGATTTTCCTTTTTTTTAATTTATTACCTTTTGTTTTCGAGTGCATGTCCCATTACCATTTTGCTTACACGTGACACTTACGACTATTTTGGGTCTTTTTTTTTGTTGTTTTTTTTTGAGTTTCTACTTCCCCTTTTTTTGCACTTTTTCCGTATTTTCCATTATAAAATCCCCTCCCCTTTTTTGTTGTATATTTTCGGTCCATTTATTTCTGTGTGTTTGCTCATCCCCTGCGTTTGTGCGGCTTATCCATCCAGCATAGCACGCGCATTGCCTTGTATTGCCGGTTAAACAAAAATGATAAAGAGAAGTGTAACAAAATGAAACGAGCTATAGTCGAACCAAAGAGAGAAGTAATATATGCATGCATGTGTATGTACCGCACATGCATTTTAGCACTTGACATGTGTAGACACAAGAAGGGATGAGAAAAATAAAGAAATACCCCCACGAATTATGAAGGTCTGTGTTCGAAAACATTCGCCATGCACGTATGATTACACGCGCCAGGGGAATCCCAAACGGGGTGGGGAAATCACATCCACTGCTGCTACCAGCGGGAAAGTCTTCCTTTTTAATCTGTCCCCACACAATGGCATGGGACAAAAAAGCTTGTTTGATACGTCATTGGAAAACAATCCTCCTCATGAAACGCACAATCGACAACACCTGCGACAGGAGCAGACAAATCACACATCAGTAGAGCAGTTACTACGCCTTGTCCTGCTAGATTGGCTTATAGAGCGACTGATTTGTCAACTCATCCTCCACGCACTCTCAGAAGTAAAAAATCGCATGAGGAACATACTGCTCCATTGGATCAAAACGTATGTACTGTGTCTTTGTAAGCTTCTTCACTTTGCGAACACCACAGATATACGCAATCTACGTTTTGACCATGACGATGACGAAGACAGAATTATTCATCCCACCTTAGATGAACCTCCCCCCATTTACAAAAAAAAACTGACCAGTGAAGATTGTAGCAGTGGGGCATGCATCCCTCTCAGAGCGAATAAAATAACAGGAGACCATAAAAAGTATAATCTCGTTCGACAAGAAAAAAATCATTCTTCCGGACTTATTTGTTCACAACAAGCAGAAATACGCAAACGAGAGAAAATTAACCCCACTCGTCATTTTTGGATAAAGCGGAACGAGGATACAAATTTGGAAAATTCTCTAACCGTTATAAGTGCATTTTTAAAAAATAAGATTATGTCATCGCATTATAAAAATGTACAAAATAGCGACCCACATTTATATATCCATTGGATGGTGCAGAATAAATGTCATTTTATTCATAGAGCAAAAGGGAAAGGCTTGTTCTTAAAAGAGTTCCCATCATTAAGGGATATGTTACACATAATAATTATTCATAAAAGGAAGTCTCTCGTTTTTTACCTAATAGATGGAGAGATCTTCTTCTTCCTCTGTTACCTTTTGAATACCTCTCTTGCTCAAGTGAATGATTCGATTTTTTTATTTTTTGAAAGTTATCTACCTTTAGCAAATGTGTATACAACTAGACACGCCCATGGTATATGTAGCTACATAGCACATACATGGGAAGTCGGACTGTCCGCGTTGTTCTCTAAGTTGTGTTGTTTGCGGGATGGTCAAGGAAGAAGCCAAGATCCCTCTTCAGTAGAAACTAACAATCAGGAGAAAAACGGAAATCACGAAAAAAATGAACGTGTAAATAATCCCAATACGGTGAAGGAGAGATACAAACGAGATGGCGCAAAATTACGATTCACCAAAAGTAGCATTAATTACCCATGTGATGAACTCCAGGAGGAATATCCAAAGCACCCCGATAGAACACATAAGGTTAACATAAACGCATATAAAAAAAAAAAAACTGCAGCAGTTGAAAAGTTGGTAGATAAAACTAGTGCTAAGGAAACGTCTTCCACAAATAGGGGCGAAGACAAAATGCACATGAGCCAAAATAGGGATAAACAGAAGAATCCCCGTCGCACGTGCGGAAACCACGAGGGCAATTACCAACATGAGAAAAACGAAAAAGAAAACGAAAACGATAATGGCAACAAGGAGGAAAATCACAGCAGGAGAAGCGGAAACAGAAATGGTGATAACCGCAGAAGTAGCAGCAACGGGGATAGGCACAACAGCGATGACAACAACAATAATGATAGAAACGATGATGGAGTGGAGGAGGATGACGAGGATGATAATGAAAAGGAGGAAGAGGATGATGAAGAGGAAGAACAAGACGATGAGGATGGTAAGGGAAGTGGTCAGGGGGGGGAACGGGAGGCCGAGCCATCTGACGTTATCACTGAAGAGTGTGACGAAGAAAAGGGCGAGCACAATGATGCAAACGATGCATGTGGGAAGAAAAAAGGAAAAGATATCAAATTGGAAGAGGATGATGTTAAAAATGGTGCTACAGGTATGCAGAGCGATTCAAATGCAGAAGACGGAAGCGGTAATAAAGAACTGAGTGAAGGAGTCAAGGTCGACTCAGTGCAGGAAGGCAAGAACGTGTTAGATTGTCACAGTAGTGCAGGGGAGGATCGGTCTAATATCAACATTGCGCATACTTCCGCACGAAGGAGCAACGAAGTGGGGAGGTTAAATAACAAGGAAAAACAAAATAACATCAAAAAGGACATCAATGAGGAAGAAAGTAACTCCGGAGAAGACCGCAGTGGTAGCATACAAGCCAACATCAGCAGCAAGTGCAGGGGCAATGGTGTAGGTAGCGATCAACGGAATGACCAAACCGGGAAAGACGAAAAGGATGAAAAAGACCTCCGAATCATGAACAACATGCTGAAAAATCTGTCGTTCATGTCGTTCAACACGGGGTTGCTTGAATACAAAATATGCGGTGTGTGCATATACCAGAACCCACCATTTATTTCCAACCGATTGCTGCACATTCCCTATGCTTTAAAAAAAACCAATGCAGACATCATAGCGTTGCAGGAAGTATATGATGAGAAACACGTGGAGTATTTAAAGAACCACCTGTCGGCCAAATATCCATTCTGTGCGAGGGACAATTATTGTAGTGACGTCTTTAAGGAAAAATTTGGCCATGTGACTGTCGCACGGGAAGACGAATTCGATGAGAGCAATCGCCAAGATGGCAGAAACGGCTCAAGCAAAAAAACATCTAACAGTTACGAAAATGGCAAGCGAACCAGAACAAGCACCAACAACCCAAACGGAGGAAACAAAAAGGAATCGCGTAACAAAAGAAAGAAATATTTTGCCCTCCACCACGGATTACTCGTATTTAGTAAGTACCCCATTATCTACTCCTTTTTTCACGGATTCAAACACGTAACTTACCTGGAATATTTATTCGGTACAAAAGGATTCTTAGAAGTTGTCATTGATGTCCCTTTTTTTAGTTATATAACTTTGGTCAATATGCATCTAGCTAGCGGTGCCGCAGACACAGAATCTAAATATATCGAACGGGTTCGTGATTTCGAAATTAAGCAAATTATGGAAATAGCTAGAAATGCTGAGAAAAGAAATACCATCCCAATAATTATTGGAGATCTGAATGCTGCTCCCAATTTGTGTCCAAATAATTATTCCTCCTTCATTAAAAGGGGTTGGAAAGACGCTTGGCTTTATGCTAGGAATGTCAAAAAGAAGAAAACAAAACAACTCATAGCGAAGGCATTACCACACCTACACAAAAAAAAGCCGCGTACAAGTTCTCCCACCAGTTCCAACTCGTTCAGTCATTTATTCCCCGGGGTTGAAAGCAATCCCAAGAATTTGGTCACGGATGAGGCCAAACAGGACACCAAAAAGGTTCAAGGGGCAGGAAGAGAACAAAATCACACTAGTCATAATGACCAAGAGGGGGACAAAAATAATCATAAACAGAATACAATAAGCGGCATCACCAAAAAGGATAATATATACATTAACCATTCGGTGAATGCACAAAAAAGTATCTACCTTGAGAGGCCACCCTTGCATAATAAAGTGGACACAAAAAATGATGAACTGGGTAGCAACAGTTCCTTGCGTGTTTTCCCCAGTTTTAACTGCTCGGAAAATAACGACAGTATAGTTTACTCCAATTCAAGAAAAACACTCTCTAGCTTTTGCAAAAATGTTGAATCTTATGATGGCATATATCATAATGAGGGGTGCACGAACGAAAGGAAGAAATGGAATGTGGATGACAACTCCGTAGAATGCCACCCATCAGTTTGTTTAAAGTGCGCTAATTTGAAGAATCACGCAAGCGAAATGGACAAAATGAATAGGGCACTATATAAACACATGCAATTTAGGAACGGCCTTCAAAGAAGGTACTCCGGATCCGTTCCCCATGTGATCACTGCGTACAGGAGATGTGTAGTGACGACAATACCCTCTACACGGTTCCTCATTCCTAGTAAGAAAGTAGCAAAAACAGTTTCAAAAATGATCTGGAGAAGAAAAGGATATATTTTGCGCGCGAGTTACATGAGACTAAAGCCTTATCATAGAAAAGGGCGCACAAAAGGATGTCACCACAAGGAGCATATGCCCTGTGTCAAGCGAATTCTTTCCAGTGGCAAAAAGCACACGCTTATTGAAACAGTTTACAATATGAGCCCTTCACAAAGTGCCAACATTCCTTACTGTAGAATTATCTCCAATTCGAGCAGTGCCAATCGCAAGGATAACTCACCGAATGTAATTCCAGATCGACAGGGAGAAACACACATGCCCACTGATGAAATGCATTATAGGCAAATGTCCCACCTGAGTAGTAAGGGAGATGATGTGGTAGATCATCAGGAAGGAGACCGCCATCTGTTTGAATGTGTCCTCCGCGTGAACAGTGCAGAAGATGACCTTTTAGACCCCCCCATGGGGCAGCAAAATGACCCCAACTGCTGCGCAGATAAGGGAGTTAAAGGGGTGAAAAAGGAAAAACAAAGCAATATAGAAAGTTGCTCCACCTGTGATGTGTTCAAAAAGGACGACAAAATCAGCAATACCATTGTAAACCCGACATACCCTCTACGCAGCAAGAGCGATGGAGAAAATTTGATGCTCCACATGGAGGAAGACCAGGGGGAATACCAGGCCACAACAGATTTACACCACCATTATTACAGTGACCAAAATATATTCTCCAGTGACATGTCAAGTGAGAGCAACCACTCTTATACGGATCTGTATGATGATGAGGACGAGGCCAACTGGTTCAGTGATCGAAGTTCGAATGCGTCAAGGAATGACTTTCACGAAATGACTGAAATAAGTGTTCCAATCGAGGCAGAGCCCAGCCGGGTGGTCAACTGCATGACAGAACAGGCATTCGCAAATGGAGACACAATGGGAAAGACAACAGAAACGATAAAAAAAGAACTTCACACTTCGGAAAACAACCAACTGACTGATAAAAAATGCACAAAACGAGAAGACAAAATTATGACACACTGTGTACCACCTCCAGAAATGCGAGAAGAATGCAGTGGAGATGAGAAGACTCCTCTCTTTCATCCTAAAGACACTTCCCAGATAAGTATGTCGAATGGGAAGGATGATGACACCTCGACCCATTCTCAAATGCACGGAGAAAAGGATTCCACGATGAAAGGGATAATCACTTTCCATAATAATCAGTTAAATGGGCATAAGGAAAAAGTGCACCATGTGGATGAAAATTGTGAAGACAAATTGAAGACACCAAATGTTTGTTGTGCTTTTTTGAAAGAGGAATTAGCGGGGAGCGGAGAGACCCACGAGAAAGACGCGCTCATGAGTGATGTGGGTACAAGAAGGGACGACAATGACTGGAATGTGACTTATCATATGAGCAAGAATGGAGCAAATAAAAACAGTTGCCATGATAAGATGCAGAACCTACCATACACTAGTACACACCCCGCTGAAGAAAACCCCCATTTCAATACGAACAAAAAGAAGAAAAAGATTAGTAAGCTATCCAAAAAAATAAAACAAATGAAAAAAAAAATCTTTTATAACATTCTGAGGAATTACGAGAGGCACCATGATGGCGGGGTTGAAGAGAGGACGCCCTTGAAGTGCAAGCAGGGCAAGTCACAAAAGACGAAGCACGAGAGAGAAGAGAGCAACTCACGTACTCCAGAAGACTTCAAGCGAAAGGCCAAAAAAAATCATCATTGTATTTGTTCCCTGAACGAAAGAGAGTGCACCGAGAAGGTGACCAACTGCAAAGGAGAGGCAACACCAGCCGAAGATCACTCACCCATAAGTGATGTAGCCGAGTCGCTAAAAAAAGAAATAACAAATGAAAAAAGGAAAAATAACAGCGACAAATTCCTGCACTTGTCCAAAAAATGGCACAATAATAGAACTCAAAAAGCGCTGAAAAAAGACATTTTCTATTTCATTAAAAAGTTAAAATTTAAAACGACAAACAAATTAAAGCAGAAATTTCGTACATGTGCAAAAAATGTAATGGGCAGTTTAAGTGAAGAAAAGAAATTTGTGCTAAAGGGGAAATTACACAAAGGGGAACCTCAAGGGATTCACAACAAATGCCCCTTTGTCCAAAATAATTCGGACCCTCCAAGATCCTTCAGTAGCGTAAAACTGGCAGAGGATTTTATGAAAATGTGTGACTGTGCTCCGCTGTCAACAAAGGAAAGGAAGCAAAAGTGTAAAAATTATAATCGTGGAAAGGCACCAACTATGGAGGGTCCAGAAAATTACCCAAAAAGAAAAAAAGATTTCATTTTTAGAAGAAGGAAAAAAGAGCAACAGGATAGGCATCACACAATGGACAATATCAGTGAAGGAAGAGTCCCCTTCCATGATCACAATTGCTTCAATTCAAATCGAATTTCTTCTAAAAATAAAAAATGTACACATGAATGCAGTCGGGTAGAAGGCGGAGAACACAAACAGAAACATTTGCACAACAAAATGAACCTTAATATAAAAAATAAAAACTTTTTTAAAATTAGAAGCGAAGAAAACATTTCTAGTGATGAATATACATGGGATCCCCTAAACCCGCTCAATGTCATTGGCCCCCATTCCAGGTGTAACGGACTGAGGTGCGATTATATTTTCTTTCCCCCCATCAGTTACAATAATGGAAAGGGTAGCAGGGGGCGAAAGAACAGCACAAATGAAAAAGGGAAAGTTAGAAAAAAGGGAAACACAAGTGCAACAGAAAAGGATGGGTCATGTAAGATGGGTGCGGTGAAGCCCCAGTCAAGTGTACACATAAATAAAATGCGTGACGATGAGCAACTTGCAATGGGTCGGGGAAAAGCCACAAAGCGATCGAACATGTCATTTGATCCAGTTGGTTCCAATTGCGAAAGTCAGAAGTGCTCCAATTCTGTGTGGAACACGCAGAATGACATCTTCACCGAGACACGCAATGGAAAGGACAGAAAGGATGATCACCAGGCAACGGAGGAGCGATACGAAGAAACTCTCAATCTAAGAAAATATAACGACCTAAAAATTTTGAAGCACTACTATATTAAGAGTGCCAAGATACTTTTTAACGAACCCTCCGTCATGGTCCACACGTACAGGAATTACAAAAACTTCAATTGCTGTTACTCCTTTTGTATGAAGATAAAGAATGTTCATTTTGTGACAATGTCTGACCATTATGCTATTAAGATAGATTTGAGACTAAAAAAGAATCACAAGTTTGTTCGGAACAGCTAGAGGGGGGGTGATATATGTCGTGACATCTTAGCAAGCTGCGCCTCTTCTTTGTAGAGGCATTCAAATGAACAGTTGCGCTCAGGTGCTTGATTCTTGTGCCTTTTTCGAGCACGTATTTTATGCTATGATATGTTAGATGTAGTGTTCATTTGATGTTTTTTTTTTTTTTTTTTTTTTTTTTTTTTTCTCGGTCTCCCCCTCCATGTGTCCCCACCCGTATAAATCAATCCCGTCGTATGCGGGGTCCATATGCGTTTAATTAAATTTAATTTATACCTCATTAATTCGCTTCGTTTCGCGATTCTTATTATTCCAGCATCTTCATTTATTTTCATTTTATATTTATTTTTCTGGCAAACCCCATTTGCAATATGTTCTATGTAGCTTCATTGATGCTATATACCGGGTGACCATCGCACCTGCCAATTGGTTCAAATTAAATATTATTAAGTTTGAAAATTGTGCATTTTTCTTTTTTTTTTTAAATGCTCTTTAATACATTCCTTTTTGTACAGTTGTACAGTTTACACTAGCATATACATATGTGCACATGTAAGGACCACTCAACCACCTCTGTGTCTATGCTGGTGTTTTTTGTGCATGTGCTCTAACTCTCATACACCTTATTTTTTACACATATATGCATATTTCATTTTGAATTATTTAAGTAAATCACTTATAAATGCTTCAAAAGAAACAAAAATGTAAATCTCAAAGTTGACAAAATTGTTAATTAGAGGGAAAAAAAAAAATGCACAAGCAACTTCGCAGTCGACGTCTTCAAATTTGTGAATCAAACATTTGAAGTACACGGGTGTGCAAGGAGGATTTAAAAGTTACAAATGGCGACGTCACGATTTGTCGCTTTCCCAAATTGTGTGGGGAAGCGCAATTGTAGGCATAAGTAAATGCGCAGGGGAAAATATACGCTCGCGGCTTGGCGGTGTCGCAATTCTGTGCTCACAATTTACTCCAATTAGTTAACGCCAAACGGATGCACATATTTAACACTTAAAAAAAGGGAGGAGGAAAAAATGAAAAAGAGAACTGAAGCAATGATGAAGGAACATATAAGGGTCGTGTCCTGAGCTGGAAATGCAAAAAGACACACCGTGTACGAATACTCCTCGACGTATTACCACGCGGGGTCATTTCTTCTGACTTTACAGGGCCATCGTTCAAATGAGAGGAGTGAAGAGGAAAAGACATGTGGCAACAATGGACCGACCCTAACTAGATGAACACACAACACATGCTCTATATCATGCCAAGCGCAAGGTCCACACCTGCGATCCAGGGACAATCAAAATTTCTTTCTTCTGAAACCTGCTTATCGTTTCATACACCTCGGTAGGTCCTTCTTCAACGCAGTCCCTTCTTGCATCTTCATTCGATGCTTTATTCCTTTCGCTTTTTTCTCCACCTAAACGAACAGGGTTCTCCATCGGACCAACATCTCGTTTGTTATGTCCATCGGTAGAAAAACCCTCTTGGTGCAGACCTCCTCTGGGGCTTCCTCTCGATTTGCCTTCTTCAACTCGATTGAAGAAAACATCATGGATGTACAGAACATCGTAAATTTTTTGAAAGGCCTTTTTCTCATCCAGTTTTAGTACTTCGTACTTGACGCTAAATTGGGGGTTGTTTATTTTTTTTAGGATGTTGGGAATATGCAGGGTTGCTCTGTTTTGCACCGCGTGCTCCTCAATCTCTTCTTCCTCTTTCGCGGCCCCCTCCAGAGCCCTACTGCTGCTCGCCTCATTCATGCCACTCGCATTTCCTACCACCCTGTACAGCACCCCTCTCGATAAATCATACACATAGGTACTTTCCTCATATGATAAAGAAATAAATTCAAAAGTTAGATTCAGCAAGCTGTCACTGATTGACTTTTCAGTTTCTAGCAAAGGTACATAAAAGACAATTGCATTTTTCAATTTGCCATTTTCAATTGAGCTTTTTTTAAATTTACACTTGGCGTTTTCTTCTCTATTGTGATTGGCACTTGTAATTTCATCACTTCCCTCATTTATGAGCTTCATGCGGTCTGTGATCAAAGTGCTCTTTTCCACCGAGTAGCTACTCATAGGGTTACTTCCCTTGAAGGAGCTCAACATGTAGGACGTGTACGTATTTGTCTTCCATTCACACTCCGCACCAGGGTCGTCCATTTGTTCCACATCAATATAATTCTCAAATAGTATATTCAGGCAAATGTTCTCTTTTTCCCTTTTCGTTATCACTAATTCTTGAATGTAGGCTTCTGTTGGGAAACATATAAGCCCATCTCTCCTGTAGAAGTACTTCTTAATAGGTTCACCGGATTCCTCCATTTCACTTGCTTCGTGTGTACGGTGATTCGTTTCTTTTCTCTGGGGTTGATCAACAGGGTGCTTCTTTTTTTCAAAGCTGGTGGTGCACTGTGCATTGTCATCATGGGGGGTTCTTTCCTCCTCTGAGTAAAGCACACACTGTGATACACCTTTCGATGTGAGATTGTCCGCATCATTGGCATCTGCGTTGGGTGCATTCCCCACCAGTCTCTTCTCTCCTTTGTAGGCTTCGTTCAAATATACAAGGTATCTATTAAGGAGGACATTCTTCAAATGAATCTGAGCCTCGTCTGTTTTTTTTTTCTGAACATTACACTGGTCACAAATTCTCTTCAAGTCCTCATAGCTGTAATTTAACCCTTGCTCATCGTTTTCCAAAATAGTACCTAAAATTCTGTGTGTAATAATATCGATATATCTCCTTATGGGGGAGGTGAAATGAATATATTTGCTCAGTTCCAGGCCGAAGTGATGCGTCTTCTTGTCCCCTTCTGTGTAAGGAATGTATATGGCCTCCTTGTAGTGCTTCAAAATGTTGTACTGTATGCACATCAGTTGATTAGTGTCCAAAATTTTTTCGCAAATGTTTAAAATATCGTTAATGGTGCTTTTCTTTATGTCAATCATGGAGTCTATTCTGCTGTACGTGTTATGGTCAATAATTTGAAGCAGATTATTCTTTATCTCCTCGGAGGTATTTTCATGTATCCTTAGAATTCCCAATTTTTTACTTTGACTAATTTTATTAGCAACTAAAAAATTTGTTAAAATCATCATTTCTTCTATTAGCATGTGACTCTTTGCTTTGTACTCGACTTTTTGCATGCTAATATTTTCCACGTCAATTTCTTCCAGCAAGGCTTGCACTTTCTTCTTCTTCAAGAAGATCTCCATGCGCTCGTTAAGCGCGTCATCGTTAAAATGGATACTAGCGTTGCCACTAAGATTGTCTCCTCCCTCCGAATAACACTCCTCCAGTTCTTCCACCCTGACAGGCACCCCTCTATCGCGCACACAGGACCCTCCCGTGTCTGCCTCATTAAACAAAAATAACAAGGACGGCTTGCAATTGACGCTCTTCCGTCCACTCTTCTCCTTCAACATTTTGGACAACAGGAATAATCGAAAAATATCGCTTCCCAACTTGGTGCTCAGATTATATCTTTTGCACGTTGCTTCAAAATTTGCAACAAATGGGAAACAGCTTAATGGGAGGTTCCCCCTCACTAAAATATCTTCTTCCATTTCCTTTATATTGTTATTGCTCTGGTGAAGGCTGGCGTACACTTCGTCCAGGAAATCCTCAACCGTATCATAGTTCAGTTTGCGCTTGCTCTTGATTAGACTCTTCATAAATTCGACGCCCTTTTCCTTCATTGCGCTTCTGTCGCCTTCGCTCCTTTCTTCCTTTTTTCCATTTTCTCCCTTTTCGCCATTTTCGTCACTTTGCCTGATTTCCCCCTTCGAGACGCCGTAAGGATTCGACCGACTGCTCAGGCGGAAAAAGACGGAAAAGGATAACTTCTCTCCCTCTGTGTTCAGGGAACAAATTTCTTCGCTCAAAATGGAGGGGAGCATGTGTATGACCCTGCAAAGTGGTGGAATGAACAAGTGAAAAGTGCATTGGAGAACAGGTGGACAGAAGGTACTGGGGGTGAAAAGCGTTGAGATGATAAGCACACGCGAGACGAGTTTTACATCCCGCTTCACAACTTACATTAGGTCCATGTATATCGTGTTGCACACTTTGGAGGATACCCTGTCGTAGTACGAGTCAGGGGTCACGAAGAAAGATACGTCAGAAATGTGCACCCCTATTCTGTACTCAAAGTCATTTGCAGCATTCGTGTCGCCGCCAACAAATTCGATGGACAGAGCATCATCCAGATCCTTTGCACTCGGAGGGTCTATTGTAAAAATATCCAGGTTGGTAATAATTTCCCTATTTTTAAGGCAGCTTTTTAACATGTACTTTTCGATACGCTTATTATTTTCTTGTACGTTTTTCAAGTAGGCAATTTTGAGCTGATGTTCGAGAATAGGTGGAGATACTTTTCCTCGGTCTACTAATACCCCTGATGCTGCTTCCCCCTTTCCATCGCTTGCCCCATCCTGCCCTGTTGACGCACCACAATGGCGGTCGGCCAAAGCTGCCAGGACTTTGTCGCTCACCTGCATTTTGCTCCTCAAATAAGACATATCAGTCCTCTCATAAAAGTGAAAATGTATTTTGTAAAAATGGATAAAAAAATAAATCACTCCCAAAAAGTTCTTTTCATTTCCTAAAATGGTAGTAATACTTCCATATGGATTGATCTGATGTGTATCCCATGTTTTAAATTTCACCAGGACGTACAAATTTATTTTCTTTCTCTTCAAATAGTGCAAAAACATGTTTAACATGGAACTGGACGCGTCGTATATGAAGCAGGGTAATCTAGGGTCAATAGGTTGTACCTTGGCGAACAAGGGGGTGTTTTCTCTATGTCCTTTTTTGGCCGTCATCCTGGGGGGAGATGCTTCATCCTTGTTGTCATACACCATGTTACTTCCTTCCCTGTTGGGCGTTTTTACATTGGAAGGATTGCTCAACAATTTTTCACTTCTCAACTGTGGTGCATCCTTCTTGCCAAAGGTGTTATTTATGCTTTTGTTAATATTTAAATAATTCAAGGTGCACACAATTGGGCCATTCCTCCTTTCAACGACATTAACAACTCTGCAAAAATGTTCGTTTTTTTCTTCCTCCTTTTCGTTCACCGAGATGGTACTCTCTCGACTGGCCTCGAGAATTTCCTCTTCATTTTCTAAATCTCCAGATCGCTTAATTTTTCTTCTAGCCGTATAGGCATAGACAACATCTTCGTTCAGTGCCCTGTTGCGGCTGATATATCCATAAATGGTAAAAACGTCCTTTTTCAAAAAAGTCAAGGGATCTTCTTCACTAACCACAACACACTTGCTCGTATCATAAGGGGATACACATAATACTCCTTTGAATAATTTATTTTTAAAATTTTTCTCCTTATCTTTTTGTAACTCTAAAACTTTGTTTATCTTTTCGCTGTCCCAATATTGTTCATACTCCACATCGATGTAATTTTTTTCCGCTACTTCGACATCTGCTTTGGATTGCCCCTTCACATTTTTTGCCTTTTCCAATTTGGAATCAACAGGAATGTTTTCCTTATTGTCTTTCCCATTTGGTAAATCTTGGAGTAACTTATTTTTATCATTATAGGGGAGGTAAAACAACTGTTTATTTGTATGCTTTCCATTTTCCTCGTCATTCTTACAAACACTTTCTCTTTCTATCCCTTCTTCTATTATGTTTGGCATGCCGTCCATTGAATCTCCGTCTCGGTACTGATGGTCCATTCTCCCTTCTGGTCCTTCCTCCTTTTTTCCCCCCTTAGATTTATATCCCCTGGATCGCAGAGGAGGATGTGCCAAAAGTGCGCTCCTTTTTGCGGGTGAACTTTCCCCTTGTCGATCCGTACCGCCTTTAATGTACCCACTCATATGCCCATCCTTAACCTTCAAATATACATCCTTACTTTTTAAATAGTTATTTTTCACCTTCAGATATTCTTTCCCCTTGATGCTTTTGCTTTTTCCACTTTGAATGCCCCTTTGGAGGGTTAATCGTGCCGCTACTTTTTTTTCTTTCAAATTTGTGTCTCCCCTTTGGGGCCCTTTGTCCGATACACCTGTTTTGTCTTCACGTGGGGTTTCACTAAACCGGGGATGGTTTTTCTTAGGGACTTCTTTTTCACTTTCCTCCCGCGGGTGTTCCTCTAAGGGGGCACCATCCCTTGCCTCTCCTCCCTGAATAAAATCATCTGACAACCCCTCCTCATAGTCCCTCAACTTAGCATTCTTCTGTTTTATTTTTTGATACACATGTTTGTAAAACTGTTTACCTTTATCCTTGTTAATGTCCTTCAAGGAGGTACTGCATTCTTTCGTATCTTCCTGCCGCGCGGCACACGACGGTTCTGGCTCAGTTGGCCCAAACTTCCAACCCCCACATCTATCAGGAGGAGAGGCCCTCGCTTCCAACTTAACCCGCTTCACAATTTTTATATTTTCATATATTTTGGTGTAAAAACAACATCTTCTAGCATTTGTAAAAAAAAACATGTTCTACTTTTTGTCTCGTTTACACCGCCGTTTCGTATAAGTAATACCATTTTGTTTGACATGTAGATACATGTACAAGCACGCAGGGGTGTGGGGTCAAGTGTTGTTGCCTTCCTCGGGGAACTTCCTGCTGGAGTGCACTTTCAATTGTTAAGCGCGCGAAAGTCCCTTAAAAAAGGCAACGGTAACAACACAGAGGAGTAATCTCCTCAACTTGTCAAACTATTCCCTTCTCGTAGTGGTAAATATAATGGCGCCTTTTTTAATAATACGCCTTTACCATTCCACTGCTCACGCGGCGCAATACTTACAAATGCACATAGAAGGAAAACCACGCCTAGGAGAAAAACTAAAGAGGAAAAAGTGAAAAGTGCAGGGAAAAATAGAAATGCTACTTTTTTGTTCTTCCTTAATTAAAATGCTGCTTATTCCTTTTTTTGTTCCATTTTGCAGCAAACGTCACTTTCTCTGAGGACTTTTAAAAATCGCTAATTTGTGTTTGACTGTCCTAGGGTTTTACAATTTTTTTTTATTTTTTTTTTGGGGGCAATATATGGATGATATTGGTGAATTCCTTTCCCTGAACGCTTTCCACAACATAGTACAACGTTTTATATATCACTTTGTGAAATTTTTTCCTCCTGTGCGAGGGTCATTTGAACACAATTTCCGCAATGCAGTCAAGTCACGTAAACATACAAGTGGGTACATTTTTCGGAATTTTTTTTTTTTTCTGCCCATGTGTTGCGTGCATAAAGGCACATATGATGATCCTCCCACGTTAAGCGAGTGTTGTGTATTTCTGTCAATACACCACGGCAATGCACATAATTAAAACGTGTTAAATGTTGACATAATCTTTTTCTTAGCACAGACTATTGCATGTAAAAAGAAACAAAAAAAAAAAAAAATTCCCTGGGTGATAAATTTTACATGTTTCTTTTGTCACTTTTATTTTTTCCCCTGCCCCTCTCTACTGGACAAATTTTCAGTGCCTTCGCTTGTTTTCTTTTCCTATTTAACTTCCACCCGTGTTGCCCTTTTTTTTTATGTATTCCTGAAATTGGGGTACCCGCAAGTGCACATCCCACACGTCCATCTGTATGTTTTAAAAGTAAACGATGGGTAACCAAGTTTCCACGGAGGATCACATCTTTCGATTGAAATTAAAAACGAAGGAACTAGTAAACACAGAAAAAATACATACAGGACACAGTTGGCGCCTTACTACACCGCGCTTTTTCTTTTTTTTTTTTGTTTCCACACTGTATCACCACCACTGCATTCCCCCCCCAAATGCCAACCCTTTTAGGAAAAATTATCAAGCAGGTCAGAATTAGAAGAGAAAAAGCTCGTAGGCGATGTCAAAAAGGCTATACAGGCAGGGAAGATCGACATAGCAAGGTAGGTCACATTGTGAAATGGTGTGCCGCATTCATTTGCACACGTTGTGATAAATGCATATAACCTTTTAATTACACCAGTGGGAAAAATCACTAATTGCGATGGCAGTATACACCGTTTCTGTTTGTGTGTCTATTTTCTTTTAAACACTTTTCTTTTTCTTGTGAGTTGCCTTCCATTGTACCCTTCTCTGCCTTAACCCACCGTGTCTCCACTTTCCCCCATGCCGACAGGCTCTATGCAGAAAAATGCATAAGAAAAAAAAACGAAAAAATTAACTACCTCAATTTGAGTAACAAATTGGATATCCTTGTATCAAGGCTCGAGGGGGCTCACAGGTCAGCGTCGGTTAGTTTGTAGTTGATGTTAGGAGAAGCGGGCGAACAGAACGATGCCCCCGTGGGATATAAACCACCCGTCCAAACATGGGCAGAGATGGATAAGCCATCATAATGGCACATATGCGCATATCAACATTCACATACATGTGAATATATATATGCATACACGTGTGTGTGTGCACGTCGCTCTCATCCATCCTTTGCAGCTAGTTAAAGACGTAAGCATGATGATTCCGCTGATACAGAAGATAAGCACTGAGACCAATGCCATCAAAATTGGGAATGACGTGATGAAACTAGAAAACATCTTTGACGAAATTGTACGTTGTGCAGGATTAGGCAAGGGAGACACTTTAGCACCTTAGTGCATTTATAAGTCCAAATGCGCATAGCTCCGTGAGAATTCTCCAAAAATGTACTTGTTCATTTATATATATAAACCATCACTGCTTGTTCCCCCCCGCAGAGCATCAGCTCGGACCTCATAAACGATACCGTTCAGACGTCCTCTACGATCAACGCCCCCACGGAGGAGGTAAAAAAGGACCATTCATATATGCGAAGGAAAGCAAATCGCTTCACTAGTTCGTTATGTTATACATTTTTTTTTTGTTTTTCTTTCCCGCTTTTGTGCACACAGGTTGACGAATTGATCTCCAAAATAGCAGATGAGCATGCAATAACGCTAGATGGACAGCTTGGCCCCGTAAATTCAATTAATAAGGTAAAACAGCATTTTTTGTCATTTGTAAAAGGAAAAGCAAAAGGGACATAAATAAGCACAAGGCAATGCATCATGTACACGCACACACAGAACTGTAGAGCGTTATGTACACATATGTGAAGACATAGAAAGATCTTTAAAGAAATTTTTTTCGCATATAATGGTGTCATGTGTTGTGCATCCCTAATTAATCCAGTGCCTATAGGCCATCAGTGGTGTTGAGTATACAAAAAAGGATGTTAAATTCCCCCCGCCCCCCCTTATTTTATTGTATTTTTTGCAGCATTTGGAAGAAATTTCTAACATGAGCGAACGGATAAAAAATTTAAAATGACAAAAGGGAAAAAAAAAAAATTATAAGGGAGGTTCATTTTGGTCATGTCCTATACATTCCCCTCCCGCGTTCACATAGACACACATTTGTAATAAAGTACGAACGTATATCTATTTATATTTGTATGTGCCACTGCGCCTCCTTAATATAATTTTTATTTTTTAAGAACACTTAGCAGACCCAAACCCCGTGGTCCTCTCCCACATTTGTTTTTGTTCCGCGAAAGGGAAAAAAGTATGCCCAACAACATCATAGATTACATGTTAACGTAGGTGTGCACACTTTTATATACCTCCAAGTAACTCTACCTCCATTCGACAACATTTGGTTTAGTGTAAATAGCACACACAAAATTTATATACCCACTATGGGTCTATTAACATTGTAGCCTTAAATTTTTCTCTACAATTTTGTTTTATTCATACGTAAAAGGGGACACCCGTGCGAGGAAAAGTATACAGCCATTTTTTTTTTTTTTTTTTTTTTTTTTTTTTTTTGCCTGACCTGAGGAAAAAAAAAAAAAAAAAAAAAAACTCGCACACTTCCAAATATGATATTTTGTTTTTGGCCTCAAAAGGGAGTAAATCATAAACACATTCTGAATGCGCAATTCATATTGTACACAAAAAAAAAAAAAAAAAAAAAAAAAAAACGGGGGAAAAAAAAAAAAAAAAAAAAAAAGAGAGGACAAAAAGAAAACGTAATTTATGACAGTACAGTGTACTATAATAAAGTGTTAGACAAACTAGGGAAAACAGGAAATATTTTTCCAAAAATGGGGAAAAAAAGAATAAGGAAAAACACAAATTGGGATTAACGCTAGGTGGAGGTTAAAAGTGCGGCGAAGCTTACGCACAGCGTGCGCAAGAGGACCAACTAGGCGCAGTGCTACGCCTGCGCCACATACAAAACAAGGGGTCACACATGTATACAGGAAACTAAGCTGTCCACAAAATTCTTTGTCAAGGTGAATAACAAACCTTCTTCAGCGGTGCTAAATGGGATGTCTTCTCCGCTTACAAAATAATCGTTTGAGCCGATGTTTACGTAAATACTCCTGTGGGCGTAATTTTCGTGTCCACGGAAATTTTTGTTTCTTTCATTATTAGCCAAATCATTCGCATAACTATCAAATAAAATTTTCGCGTAAACAAAAAAAGGATCCTCCACTTCGTCCTGTTCCTTCCCCTTTGCATTACAATTTTTATATTCAAAAATTGTACGCAATTTTTGGCACACCATGTCGAATTTTTTCCTGTTAATTTTGGTGCACCTCAGAACGTATGATGATCTATCTGTGACGTCATTCTGGACGTAAAACTTGTACCCCTTGTTATCCTTAAATATAAGTTCGAGCAGACTTTTCTTTTGATCATTTTTAAGAAAAAAATTTTTTAAATATTCCATGTAGGTTTTATTTTTAAATAAAAAATTGATGTTTCCAAAAATGAAGGTAATGTGTGGCTGTTCATATTTTCTGTTCATTCTATTTTCCAAGAGGATGTCTGAGTTGTAGCACACGTTGAATAACCTTTTCAAATACGAATTAAATTTATTTGTATAATTGTGCACATTTAAAAGTTCCTCGGTGGACAAGTCTTCTGTTGCACGTTTAGCCGTCCTGTTCTTCTTAATCAAAGAGACGACGTCCAAATTTTTTAGGTCCTTTTTGCTTGAGGTGTAATTGTACAGAAAATGGTGCAGGTCTTCTGTGTCTACATTGTCCATTTCGTACAGGGAACACTCATCGTTCATGTCCCTTGTGCATATGTAAAATTTTTTCTCTTCTTTATCGTACACGTAGAATATGAAATAGGAGTAAGAGCTGAGGATGTAGTTCTGGTGCATGCAGGGATCGGCGGTGGGAATTCTTCCGGAGCTTCCAGAAGTGCTTCTCGACATGGAGTTGGGCGGAGCACTGGACGAGGCCGTTGCGTCCTCTGTGCCCCCCGTAGGCGAAGACTGCCCATTTTTGTAAAGCACCACGCGCTTGTCCACTCTGTAGGCGGCGGACACCACATATTTGTCCTTCCGCGCACCATCACCAGGCAGCAAATTGTCCAAAGGGGGAACCATATTCAAACGAGTCAGTGTCTTCAAGTCCACCTCTTTTATGTGCTCGAAACCCATAATGTGATAATAAGAATTTTCACTAAAAAGATTTTTGGCATACCCAGTGACAAACCAAAGACTCTCTTGCTCATTTAAATCTTTTATCTTATCGATCATGGTTTTTTCTCTCCTGAAAAAATTAATTATCCGGTTCCTTACACCACCTAATTGCTCCTTCACGTGAGAACCATCATTTTTTAACGTGCAAATAGTTGTGGGTGCATTTTTTTTTACATTTTGGGGACCACTGCTCTCCTTGTTATTATTCCCTATAAAGAGGTAGCGTCCGTGTTTTCCCCTTTGCGCTGACCTGTACACACTTTGGGGGGGAAATAACAACCCCTGCTTCTTACTCAAAAAGAATTTTTCATTTTCTGTCCTTTTTGCCTCATTACGTGGAAGAAATGGGAATATAAACAGGGGCAGAATTTTCAAATTCATAATTGTATGAGTGCGCAAGTGGGTCGCAGCGGTTGTGGAGTACAGGAAAAAAAAAGGGGTCAACAAACAAAAAAAGAAAAAAAAAAGAAAAAAGAAAACCTATGGGTGAACATCAAACATGATACAATAATGCAGCGCCAATTTGCAAAATGAATCTCACTAATTTGCGCCGCATCTATGGTTCCTCCTAAATACACATGCACAACATGAACGCAGGGATGTCGTCATGGGGGTGATGACGCACGAATCATGTTTGTGAGGAATTCCCTTCATCAGCGACGCCACGTTTATACACCCGCATAGCGTTGTTCTCGGACGATCACTTCACACGGTGGCACTTTCACAACGAGTGTATGTAAAGTTTGCAGCATTTTAAGAGCGATCTATTTTGTTCCTACTTCTGTGTGAAAGCAGCGGAGGCCGCGTTGACTCAAGCAAGTCCCCTCACGTAGCAATGAACATCTAGAGCTTGACTTGCAAAGAATGGGAGCAAATGTTCCCTAATCGTAAAACATTTCAGTCATATGTTTGCAAAGACATGTATACGTTTATGTACATAGAATCTCATATGTACATTTGAACAAAAAGGAGCGCGCTCACCCTAAGTCATTCCTTTTCCCATTTGGCAAGCACATGCACTGTAGGAAATTTCACGTTCCCTTCGCCCACAGAAAAAGGTCAAACCGATGAGCACCCTCACAACTGCGTCTTATAACAGTAAAGAAAAAAAAAAAAAAAAATCGTTCCATATGACTGTTGCATTTTCCCTGCCCCCTAATCATTTCTCCTATGCTGAAATTAAAACAATCTTTAAAAAGCTGGTACACGTCCCTCTCTTCCCTTTTTGCGCGAGCCTCATTTAAAGTGCCTCACGGGAACCTAAATATGTTTGCCGCATCGTACAAGTTATATAAACATTCACGCTAAATAATTTTAAGGTATATATATATGTATATTTTTTTCCCATGGCAAACCTTGCCATACACGTGTACATATCACCAGCATAATGCTTCTTAAAGCAGAACTGGAAACCTTCACAAATATTAATTTTTTCATCACATTGTCGTCCTCCCAAAACCAGTCATATATCGCTCATGACCTTTCTTTGAAACCGTTCCGATGAACCGTTAAAGTGAGTTAGACTCAATTTCGAAAATCCATTATGTACACGTAGAGATGATTACCTACTTCCTGCCCCAACGCAGATATCACAGTTCATCTCCTTTTAAGGCTCATCAGAGATTTAGAAAATTCAGAGCTTACATCTGCATGTCTTCATTGTTAGCTTCTTTTTTTTTTTTTGTAGGGTCCCCTATTCACGTCATTTTAGACTGTCACCAAAAATTTACAAAAAAGGGAAACATCCTTCTTCCACTTCCTCTACATGGAACGTGTTTAAATGACTCTCCTAATGATCCACCTTCGATGCTAGCTCATGTGGCCAGCATAAATAATCGATCCTAAGTATGCATACCCCTGCACACATGGAGTCCCATTTGCTCCAAATTAATTTCGAAAAAATAAATAAATAAATAAATAAAATAAAAATAAAGCAAAACTCACAATTTTGTAAATTCAAGAAAAACTACTAAAATTGTGGATGAACAATATATGCAAGAAAGGAATGCAGGTTCCCCTCCTGAATTAGCGTGACGATGACATAAGTCCGTTTTGAAGACTCAAATACGTGTGCTGCAGTGATCGGCAAAAAGCGCTCAACTATTAAACCTGCCGGGGGAAGCGGCGTAGAAGTATTGCATAGGACCACCGTTCAGATATACACCTAAGACAAACCTCAATAAAACAGAAGACACCCAAACAAAATGAGCACGACGAACGGAGAGGAATGCAAGCTGATGCACAGCTCCCCCAACAAAAAGAAGGACCTAAGCAATGGCACATGCTCATCAAAGGAAAAAGAAGCAAGCAAAAGGAAACACTCATTTAACGACTTCGAACTCGAAATTGACGATGACATTATTATCCACTTGTCTTCTCGCATATGCAATAAAAATGTTACACATAAAATACTCAAGATCAATAATTTAATAGATGACCAGTTGTATGATCACATCACGAACGGTCAGACGTCCGAGGTAAGCGAATCTAACGATGAGAGTGACACCCACGAAGGTATAGAGAGAACACAATTAAATTTACGTAATGGTTATGCGGGTTGTCAAAATGGGGATGAATCTTCAAGCAACCCCCTGTCGCACTATAATCCGGAAAGAAAGGCCATATCATCTGAACAGCTGCTGCCAACGTATGAGCTTAACAAAGACGCGCAAGGGAAGAGCAAAGAGAAAGGTAAAAATAAGGGGAAAGGGGAGCTGCATTCCGATGGCCTCACTTTCGCAGAATGCCTTGCGGAGGGGTGTACTCACTTTGACAAAATAAAAATCATGAAATTGCTGGGGGAAAATACAATTGTGTACAATACAAGGGATCATCAGAACAACGTACTGTTCCTGTGCTACGATGAAAAAAGCGAACAGTGCGATGTGTGCGATAGATACAGGACAAATTACATGTCCAATATGCATGCGTCGAGTTGTGCTCACCTGCCGGGGGGAGACTTGACAAACGCAAAGGCCATGACAAACGGGATTGCCACCACCAACGGAACTGCCGCGATGAACGCACTGAGCGACTACTTCTTCGTGCTGGGGTCGACTTCCAACTCGAGGAAATACATACTGAAGCAGAGCAGCCTCGACTTCCTCTCAGTGCGCATACACATCAATGAGAAAAAAATCGGATGCAGGAAAAGCCACGATCCCCTCACCCTAACGTCCAACATAGCAGTGGGAAAAGGATTGAAGCTACTAAACATGATTAAAAAAGATATTACACTACAAAAACAAATTAAGGATCTGAGTAAAGGTAAAAAAGTTGTGCTCTTGGTCGGAGATGAAGTCATATACTGCAACAACAAAATATATGAGAAACCAAAAAATGAAAAGGAAGCTACTAACTTCCTCAAGTCCTACAACAATAACAAATGCTATAGTTATAGTAGCATCACCTTAATCGAATTAGAAACAGAAAAAATTATCACCGGAATTGATGAATCTATTGTTAATATATATGACATGGACGATTCAGTAGTGAAGAAAATCCTTCATGATTCTTCTATATACTTTTGCGCAGGGGCATTGAAAATTGAAAATACTCACATGCACAAACATATAAAAGTTATCAAAGGAAATATTGACAGCATCTTCGGTTTGTCACTAAATCTTCTCTTCCACCTCGTGAACTTTCTGTGAAATGTGAACGTATACATTGTTCTTCGCAGATTGGTTCGTTGTTTATTTATTTTTTTTTTTTCCTTCCTTTTTTGTCCTGTTTCATCTTTTTCCCACCGTTCGAAGTGGAATTTTTTTCCCACGGTGTGTATATTGTGTTGTGCTTTTTTGCGTCTATTAATTTTGGTCGCGCGGGAATCAACAGATGGATAAGCAGGAGAACCAGCACAAGGTTCCCGTCACCTGCCTTTTCCTTCCCTTTTCGCTACGTCTAATTTTCCACCGTATAAATTTGCCATCACCACGTCTATGCGTGCATTCGATTTTGTCCAATGTTCTTCCATCACGGACGAAGGAGTAACACGAAAAAAAAAAAAACGGCTAACGGCTAATGGGAACAGCGCACCAAATTATGGCATATTTAGGATGCAACAGCAGGGGCACGAAAATGAACGAAAAAAGGAAATAAGCAAAAATTGTAAAACGTGAAAAACACAGTACGGTAGACGGACACGCCTCTCTACCAATTGGACTTCCTAGGCTCGGTACAAAACTTCACCCATGGAATGTCCTCCACCCCCTTTTTTTTGCAGTGCCTCCCTCACTGCGGGTTCACGTTTTTTTTCTTGTCCAGTACCTGTGGCGTTATGCTGGGTGCGCTCGGCGACTTGGATCTACCCTTTGCTAACAGGCTTTGAAAAAAACTGTGCAAAGATTTGTCATTTTGTTCCTTACTTGTGCCGTTCTGGTTGTTGCTTCCGTTTTTTATGGCTGCTGTCCCTCCGTTTAAGGTGACATCGATTTTTATTTTGTCACCCCCTGCGTCCGTACAATTAACATTGTTATCTCGAGCGTCATGGCGAGTACCATCACAAATATTCTCACCACCGTCGCAATTATTATCATCGCCGTCCTCATCGGCCCCACTCGCCCCGTTGGACTCCACCTGTGGGGCTAGGTTCGCCAAGAAATCGTTGAAATTAATATCAGCAACAATATTATGGCTGTGTTCTACTATGCTTTTATTTGTTATGGGCTTCACGATAATGGAGTCATAGGGCTTATTAAAATTTTCCACGAACGTATTCTGTATGGACTCGTTTATTAAGCTCTCGTCATCATAGCCTGAGGGCACAAACGCCCTTTCGTAGTCGTCCAATATGGCGTTATCACTAAAGGGAAAATTATATATACGATGCATTATGTACCTGTACAAGAGTTTCACATTTTTTCCTTCCTTATTATTCGCTGTGTTGCAAAAAATAATAGCTGCCTGGTAATTCACCGCTAGATTTCTCAGGTAGGCAATAATCACATCGATATACCCTTGATATGTTCGATTGTTTAAAATTTCATACCCGTCTGATTTGCAAATGACAAAGAATATTGGGAATGACATGTTGATTTTGATGAGTCCGTCTCGTTCTACGTTGAATGTGTTTCCCTCACTGTTTGCGCTGCTTGTGCGCTGTTTGACGTGGCCCTCAAGGGTTAAGTCTTCCATAATAGGTTGTGAGTCCCCCATAGTGGTGTCATTTTGTGGGTTCACACCAACTTGGCATTTTTTCTCCTTCTTTTTCCTCTCCAATGCGTCTTTTTTATAATTGTACACATAACTCTGCAAGCTCTCCTTCAGCTCACGGAGCACTTCTATATTGTAATCAGCATGAAGGTGCTCAAAGATCACATACAATACATCGATCCATTGATTTATGTCAGACATGATATTGTAAGGCTTGTACAAATCTGTGCATATTAGAATGACTACCTTTTTGATGTCCTTAAATTTTTTTAAATTTTTAATTAGCGAGCTCACATATGAAGAGTGCTGAAGGATCCACACGTGACTACTCCCTTTCACTTCATTTGCTTTTTTATTGTCTTCTAAATTTTTTACTCTTAAACATGCATAATCTAGTGGTAGAACTCCACCCACATTTCCGTATAGCACTTCTCCATCGTTGTTATCTCCTTGCAGTGAAATTTCTTGTAGCGATTTCACTAAAGAGGACTTTCCCACGTCCTTATTGCCAAGGATTATGATATGGCTACTCTCTAGCTCTTCGTTTTTCTCCATGTTTAATTTTTTTAGGATGTTTTGGTATATGCCTTTTGTCTCATGCGCCACATCCTCCTCTTTATGCTCCCCCTTGTCCTCCTGGTCTTCCTCTAGAGCAGCTACAGAATCAACCGCAGAACGGGCAGAAGAGGTAGAAGAGGCAAAGGTCGCATCGGCAGTGTATGAGATTTCCCAATTCGACTCATCCCTGCCAATTTCATCTCCTTCCCCCCTGCTGCCATTCTGTCGATATCGCTCCGTCAGTTCGTCCACAGTATTATGGCTCAATGGAGACACACCTTCGTCTGCGTCTTCCTTTTCCGCTTCATCTGCAGCTGCATCGTCACCTCCGACCTGTTCCTTCCCATCCTGTACATTTCCAGCCGCCATGTTACCCATTTCTGGGGATACTCCCTCATTCGCCGGTGCTTGGCTAATTTTCGATAAGCGCCTTGTCATGCTAATTTGCAGACTGTCTTCTTCTTCTCCGTCGTTATGTGCCGCTTTACCCTTTCCCTCCTCTCCACTAAATTGAGCACTGCCCGCCCCTTCCCCATCCTCAACATTTTTTTTCTCATCATATACCTTACTGTAGCTTTTTTCCTGCCCCTGGTTATACTTCTCATTGACGGAAATTTTTTCCATTTTCTTGCTGTCATCGTGGATTTTCTTTTTTAATCCTACTCCACTTTCTTCTTCATTCATGTTCACACTTGCTGCAACCTTCATAAGATTGACGCTGCTCTTGCGGGAGGTGATGCCATTGTCCTTTGTGCTTTTTGCACTCCATTTCTCCTTATAAGTATCCCTAAATTTCGCACTGGCCTTTAGACCTCCCAACTTAGTTGTGTTGCTTTTTTTCAAAATGCTCATTGATGTGTTTGATGAGTTTTTATTCTCTCGCTTCATCTTGTGATTGTCTTTAAATTAAATTTCACTTGGGAGCATGAGGGGGCTTAACTACAACAGTACATAGCACATATATCTATACACATGTGCTCAGGCATATGTATATATGCACGTATGTGTACTCTCGCACAACTGCCTAAGGCGAAGTGATGAGGCCGAACCCCTACCCCTCGCGCTGGATCAAAATGGGAAAAACGAAATGTGTCCCCCCGAACAAGCTATACTAACGCGATTGCATGAAAAAGGTAGATGGACAACCTACAAGTTACACACGTGCTCTAATTAACAAAAAAAAAAAAAAAAAAAAAAAAAATTTAATAAATCAAAGCATGGTATACAAACGTTTACTCACACATGTCCCCATTTGTATGTGTACATAACCTTGTACTTATTATGGAAAGCACGTTTACATTTTTGGAGCAAAATGTTTGTCATTTGCGTCTGATTAACGCGAGCTTAAGCATCAGCGAGTTGCTACAGCATGGTACAGAAAAAAAAAAAAAATTGTGAAGGAGTGAAAAGACGCAAGTTGGATGCTACTGCGTGGGAAAATAGGCATGGATGTTGCTACGTTGATAAGACGTTAGTGCATTTTCGTGTTTGCCTATTTGCGTAATTGTGCATGCGTATATTTATGCACACTTGCCTGTGCTCTTTTTTTTTTTTTTTTTTTTTTAAACTCCCATTTTTCCGCTCAACACAGGGGGGCATTAAATCAAAATATGCCACAGTTCCCCTCCCAAGCAGACCACTTAAGACTTTAAGCATTGACCGCAAAAAACGAAATACACTGCAAAGGGGGATAACCATATAGGTTTGCATAAATTGTGCAGGTCAGTAAATCTATACACGGATGTTCCCTTTGGTGTGGCAGGAAAGAAAATAAATAAATAAAAAATAAAATAAAAAACAGGTTACGCGATATAGGAAGAATGTGCATGCGCATTTGCTTCGAAATTGTTACTTTCCATGCGTCACAGATCTGTGTCACTGTGCTTAACGCACAAACTATAGCAAGTCCCTAGACCATACCTAGGCACGCAAAAATGCGTTTGCGCAGATGAGCCTTCCATACGCATGTCCGCAGCAACAAGCTTTATCAACCGATAAAAGTTATTTCGCCTATGGCTACATTAACATTCCATTATTTTTTTGACGCATAGGCAAATTGGCACACTTAAAACGTAAAAAACAGGGGGGACAAAAAAAAATGCTATTTGCGCTACACACTCTGATGTTAACCTTTAAACATGTGCAATAAAAAAGGGAAGAAAGTCGAAAGATCAATTCTATGCTTTTATAGATCTGTCCCATTCTCTATTTTGTTTTTACTACTTTTCCATTTTGCTGTTATGTGTGAAAAAAAAAAAAAAATTGTTAACAGGTCAGGTAAAACCATCCACCATGTGTAAGAGGATCCCATGAGAGAATGAAAAACCTTAAGCGTTGAGATTGCTCCAACGGCATAGACTTGGAAGTATATTATTTCCTGATAAGCACAATTGTAGATTTACTCATTTGGAAATGACTCTTACAGTTTTTCTCTTTCAATTTGTGAAGATTCATAACATTAGCAGAACAAAACAGAGGGTTATCCACATTTTACATTGTTCCATACCGTCACATGCAAGGCGTTTTGGCGCTAAATTTCCGCATAGGTATACATATAAAAGTACACACATAAGTAATCAGTGTTTACACATGGAGATGCGTGCACCGTGTGGGCAGTAAGTTGTCAGCGCCTTCTTCATATTTTTATCATTGTGCCATGACATGCATATCTCAACATGTTCCTCCTCTACCTCCTTTTGTTTACGCACAAAATTGTTACAGAAAAGGTGTTCACACGATTCTGTAGAACATATCACACCCCTGTCGACGCAACGCAGGAACGTAAGAGAACATAGATCAACATTTTCAGGCGGCAAAAATGGCTATCCGAAAAAACCAAAAAAACTTGCGATATTTTATTACATTTTCGGAGGAGATATTTTGTAAAGGAGAAATGAAATTAATAAAAGTGAATCATATGCGTGTATGCAACATATTTTCCCCCATTTTGCATTAAAGGTGCTCCTCATGCTCGCCTGCATGTTTATTGCAGCAATTTTTTTTTCCTTTAAAAAAGATTATCCAGGCCTATGTAGCTCTACTCTATAATTTTATCACTGTGCAAAATTGGACCTGTTTTACCGCGCATGTTTCGATCTTGTATTTTGTTTTTTTTGTTTTTTTTTTTTTGCCATACTACAACCGCGATGTTGTTCATTTTGAAGTTGTATTTTTTAATTTTATTTTTCAAATTTTTATTATGCCTTCCATTTGGTTCAGTTTTCCTATTTGTGCTAATTTTCTGCCTTTTACTTGTGTTGCCCCATTTCGTGGCCACCTTTTTACGCCGCTAGCACAGCAATATATTCACCAAACCGATGGTGCAGCAACACGGATAATTAGAAAAAAAAGGGGAAATGTGAAATGTAAAATGCATTTAAAGGGGGCGCTTGCGTTTCTTGCATTTATATTTAAGTGCAAAATAAATTGTAACCAAAACGGGAAAATAAAATAGAACGCGGGAGGCATAGATATATGTAAAATCCTATGCCAAAAAAAAATGCCAAATGAAATGAAGAATTAACTTACAGAAGAGTCCATGTGCAAAATTTTCTACAAA
>NW_012192587.1:253088-257270 GCF_000956335.1 Plasmodium fragile | reverse complement strand
AAAAAAAAAAAAAAAAAAAAAAAAAAAAAAAAAAAAAAAAAAACAATTTAAATTTCTTTCCCAACAATCAGCTGCGATTAAGTAGTTAATTAAAGTGCATACAATTTTTTTTTTTTTGTTGTTGTTGTTGAACATACGGAAAATAAAACAATGTTATTCTCCTTGGTTACCATCATAAAAGTATGTTTTTAAAAGTACAAAATATTTTGAGGTAAAAGAGGAAGAAGAAAAAAAAAACATTAACGCTTAGCTATTGAGTTAGCTATAATAACTAATTAAAAATATAAAGTATATTATACACCCACTGGTTGGTACCCTGTGAATTTTTACTTATACAATTACAGTCCCCCTTTTTTTTGAGTGTGAATTTTTATGTTTCTTTATTTTGTTCTGCCAATTTGCCTGCCCATTCGACGACCCATTTGCTGTCTGATTATTCCACAGATTACCTGTAAATTCATCCATTTGTTAACGTGGCGCCCCTTTCACCCTTGGCAAAAGAGAGGCCACATGTGTTGCTTAAAAACCCGGTGCTTTAAATACTGCGCACGTTGTCGCAGCGGCTCAACTAAAGAAGCCTTTCTGTGACCTCACCTTCCACCACGTTGGAACTTTTCAAGAACCCCTTATTCTTCTATAAGTATCCCCCAGCAAAATGATTGAATGTATCGAGAATTACATAAAAAATTATAAGGAGAAGGAAAACATGTATGTGAAAAAAAAAGTGTCCATCATTGGATCCCCCCTGTCAGCTGGACAACCCTTGGGAGGAGTCAACTTGGCTTGTGACAATTTGAGGATGCTCGGTTTGCATCAAGTGATACAGTCCTTGGGTTGGAGCTACGAAGACGTTGGAAATGTTTGTACTGGCGCAAATATTAGCAGCGCTGGAAGTACTGTAGGCAAAGATACCGACGGGAGGAGGACCGATGAACAGGCCCAACTAAACGGAACGGAAAACACACACAACGGTAGCTCTGGACACACAGAAAATTACCTTAACGGAATGGCAAAAATGAACGGAGACATAAAATTAAACCACTGCTGCAATGGAAAAAGTAATGCCAATTTGGAAAATCATAGCGACATTAATAATCACATAGGGGAAGGATGCATAACCAAAAAGTGCGTACAAAATAATTACTATACTAATATAAAAAATGTTGAAATTGTTGGAAAATTTAGTGAAAAATTATTTCGCACAATGAGTAATGAATTGAAGAAGAAAAATTTCGTATTAAACATTGGAGGTGACCACAGCGTAGCATTTCCTAGCATCCTGAGCTCTTTGCAATTTTACCCAGATTTAAGAGTCATATGGATAGATGCCCATGGAGATATTAACATCCCGGAGACCTCTCCCTCAGGCAATTATCATGGCATGACATTAGCTCACACCACAGGCCTCTTTAAAAACAAAGTGCCATCCTTCGAGTGGTCTGAAAATCTCACATATTTAAAACCAGAAAATGTAGCCATCATTGGAATAAGGGACATCGATATATATGAAAAAATTATCTTAAAAAAATGTAAAATTAATTATTATACAATCTTTGATATTGAAAAACATGGAATATACAATACCATCCTTACAGCTCTTAATCTACTGGATCCTCAGGAAAATTGCCCCTTACACATTTCTCTCGACATTGATAGTGTCGATAGTTTTTTTGCTCCAGGAACTGGAACCATTGCTAAAGGGGGCCTAAATTACAGAGAAATTAATTTATTAATGAAAGTCCTGGCAGACACAAGGCGCGTCGTGTCAATGGATTTGGTAGAATATAACCCATCGCTCGACGAAAATGATAAAAAGGTTCACAGTGATTCCTTGCCCATTTCGGAGTATGCCACAAAAACGGGCAAACTTTGTCTGGAGCTTATTGCTAGGGTTCTCGGCAACGACATTGTCTAGCTGGCTTGTGCCATGATAAATATACCGTATTTCAATATTTTTCTATATACCTTATAGCATATTTTTCGTGTGCGCCCTATTACACATACATATATCAATGACCCGTTACCCACAAACCATCGGATCTGAAGTCTCATTTACCAATGGGGACCCACAGAAAAGATGCACCTGGTGATACGCTTTTGTACGTGTGCTTAGATTCGTGGTCATGCATGTATGCCCGTTTATGCATCCGACGCGTACTTCAACTCTCCCTCACCCATTTGCAAATTTGTGAAAAGAAGCTCTGCTGCGCGGTGAACTGTGCGGCGTCTCGAATTGAGCTCTGCCACGAACATGCCCGAGCATCAAACCTTTCTGTATCCAACTTCATATCTGTCCAACTGCGCGTCCTCGCATCTTGTGGTGTAGCAAAAAAACTTTCCAATTGTCACCTATATGATGACCCTCTTTTTACTTCTTTTTATTTTAATAATTCGTTTTTAATAATACATAAGTGTATATTTTTTTTCAATTTTAAGTTAATTAAAAAAAATGTTTGAAAAACATTAACAATCTGAAAATGAAAAGCCTCAGAAAGATAAATATACATTAATATTACAATTTCATCTCTTATTTTTTCTTTTTTTTTAAAAAATAAAAAGCATGAATTGTTACATTATACTATATTATATTAAATAAAAACAAATATTAATTATTAAAAAAAAAAACTTAAAAAAGGTATACATAATGCGAGTATGTATATATATAGGTGTATATGAGTACAAGTATATATATATGCTATACAGTACACGACGCACATGGTACGCGGTACTTTTATGTATATATTTAAAAAAAAAAAAAATTACAAAAATGAGAATCGTACAATTCTAGGGAAACCACACGCACGGGCACGCTTGTTGCTCGCACACAAATGTGTGGATATTTTGGCATGTACATATACACATGTATAGCAGCGTATAGAAACATGTGCGCGCGTGCATGCCAGTGCACAACTGCAAGGAACACTACACTCGCGCATGGGTCCATACGAAAATATACTGCTACAGATGTGTACACATACCTGTGCATAAATACGCCGATACGTAAGTGCGCGATGCGCGTGAGAACTATACGTATTCATGTGGATGCGTATATATGCCAATAAGTATAAATTCCTGCACTGCATTTCTCGCAGTACAGATATTTATATATGTGTAAATTAAAATATACAGCATTATACGGTAATGTAGAGACGTATACAGTAATGTACAGCACTCTGGTCTCCTCTGCTAACGCCTTGCTTATTGGGGGTACATACATAAATGCATTCTCCTGTAAATTGTAGAATCTCAATTTGAATTCCTGGTTTTAATTTGTTTAAAAATTTAATTAGTTTTAATTATATTTAATTTTGTTGCTTTTGATGGATATGTATGGGGTGTGGGGGGTATATTACACCTGTGGAGGTGAAAATCCGCCCATAAGGGTGTATACTCTAAATATACACCGTGTGTTTTTTTTTCTGTTCAGCTAGCTATTTTAATTTTTGTCCCTTTTTGGCTATTTTTTTTTTTTTTTTTTAAAGACTTGTTCATATTTTTCTTGAAAAAAAAATTATTGTGTCAGTTAAAGAATAAACAAGGATTTATCGATTTTGTCCATTTCGCTCTTGTGCACGTCGTAGTTTTCAAACAACTTCTTGTCATAACTGTTACACATTCCATAATTGAAAATTTTGAAATAGTCCTTCTCTGCACCCAAACTTTTGGCCTTTCCGAATAGAGAGAAATTTTCCCAGCTAACATTACTGTCGGGGTTTTCCTTTTCCTTCATCATTTTGTTGCCCATGTTAGCCTGCTGTTCACAGTCTACTCCAACGTCCATCATGTTATTGCCACTCATTAGGTCCCTGTTGTTGCCTGAGAAATCAGGCCTTGCCGCTGCGTTGTTCTTTTGTTCTTTGTCAAGCATCAGGTACTTGCACAGCATATGCTGCGTCCTGCTATTACAATCTCCACCGTTGCCCATATTCACGGCGCTAGTGCTCATTTCGCCCGCGTTGTTCATGCTGCCCATGTTCATGTTCAAGCTCATGTCGTTGATGTTGCTCATGTTGAGAGGCAAGTCGCTGATGCTGCCCATGTTGAGAGGCAAGTCGCTGATGCTGCCCATGTTGAGGGGGAGGTCGTTCAAGCTGTTCATGTTGAGGGGGAGGTCGTTCAAGCTGTTCATGTTGAGGGGGAGGTCGTTCAAGCTGTTCATGTTGAGGGGGAGGTCGTTCAAGC